>NC_052322.1:24655722-24955722 GCF_016432855.1 Salvelinus namaycush
TGATTAACTCCTTAGTCATATCTCCGTTTACTCACTTACTTATGGCGCTGCCTACTCCTGATGATTAGTTTTTCAAATCATATGAGCAAAAAAATATTTCACTTCATCTGGGATGCTAAACCAGACAAAATAAAGCGTGCCTATCTATATAATGAATATGAATTGGGTGGGTTGAGATTATTAAATATAAAAGCACTAAACCTTAAAAGCTAAACTAAAAGCTTCACTTATTCAAAAGTTTTACTTGAACCCTAATTGCTTCTCAAGTAGATTACTAAGAAATGCTCATGCATTGTTAAAAAATTGCCTTTTTGCCTTTGTGCAGATTGCCATGTCTCATTTTTGATTAATTGACAATGATACTTTTTTCAAGGTATCTCTCTTTTTCAAACAAGCATTGCATATCTGGCTACAATTTCAATTTCATAACCCTGAAAAGAGAACAAATATTACAACAAATATTATGGCTGAACTGAAATGTGCTGGTGGATAAAATACCTGTATTTATGGAAAAGATGTTTGAAAAAGGTATTTTGTTCTTCAACTTCTTACGGCTGAGATCCCGTTAACGGGATTGACTTGACAACAGCTAGTGAAAGTGCAGGGCGCCAAATTCAAACAACAAAATTCCTCAAACATACAAGTATTTTACACCATTTTAAAGATAAACCTGTTGTTAATCCCACCGCAGTGTCTGATTTCAAAAAGGCTTTACGACAAAAGCACACCATCTGATTATGTTAGGTCAGTACCTAGTCACAGAAAAACACAGCCATTTTTCCAGCCAAAGAGAGGAGTCACAAAAAGCAGAAATATAGATAAAATGAATCACTAACCTTTGATGATCTTCATCAGATGACACTCATAGGACTTCATGTTACACAATACGTGTATGTTTTGTTCGATAAAGTTCATATTTATATCCAAAAATCTTAGTTTACATTGGCGCGTTATGTTCAGTAATGTTTTGCCTCCAAAACATCCGGTGATTTTGCAGAGAGCCACATCAATTTACAGAAATACTCATAATAAACATTGATAAAAGATACAAGTGTTTTACATGGAACTTTAGATAAACTTCTCCTTAATGCAACCGCTGTGTCAGATTTCAAAAAACTTTACGGAAAAAGCACACCATGCAATAATCTGAGTACGGCGCTCAGACACAAAAACAAGCCATACAGGTACCCGCCATGTTGTGGAGTCAACAGAAGTCAGAAATAGCATTATAAATATTCACTTACCTTTGATGATCTTCATCAGAATGCACTCCCAGGAATCCCAGTTCCACAATAAATGTTTGTTTTGTTCGATAACGTCCATAATTTATGTCCAAATACATCCTTTTTGTTCGCGCGTTTAGTTCCAAAATCCAAATTGATGACGCGCAGGCCAGACGAAAAGTCAAAAAATTCCATTACAGTTCGTAGAAACATGTCAAACGATGTATAGAATCAATCTGTCGGATGTTTTTAACAATCTTCAATAATGTTTCAACTGAAGAATTCCTTTGTCTGTAGAAATGCAATGGAACGCAGCTAAGTCTCACAGGGGGCGCGCCTGAGTGAGCTCGTGGCACTCTGCCAGACCCCTGACTCAATCAGCTCTCATTCCCCCCTCCTTTACAGTAGAAGCATCAAACACGGTTCTAAAGACTGTTGACATCTAGTGGAAGCCTTAGGATGTGCAATATGACTCCATAGACACTGTATATTGGATAGGCAAACCTACAAACCTCAGATTTCCCACTTCCTGGTTGGATTTTTTGTTGGATTGCCTGCCATATGAGTTCTGTTATACTTAGACATCATTCAAACAGTTTTAGAAACTTCATAGTGTTTTCTATCCAAATATACTAATAATATGCATATGTTAGCTTCTGGGACTGAGTAGCAGGCAGTTTACTCTGGGCACCTTATTCATCCAAGCTACTCAATACTGCCCCCAGCCATAAGAAGTTAAATGATATTGTAAATTGGAATGGTAGAGTTATGTCCTTCATGGAGTTATCAGAATTGTACGGGAAGTTTTGCTCATTCCAAGAGTACAACCAATTGATTACAGCATTACCCCAAAAATGGAGGAGGGAGGTGGCAGCAGGAGGAGGTAGGGAACTGGTCTGTTTCATACCAGTTTCATTTGAGGACCAGGATGTTGACAACTGTGCCATACAGATTGCAAAATAGTTGGGAAGAGATTTTTGATGTACCGATTCCATGGTACAGAGTGTATGAGTTGATATATAAAGCAACGCAAGATTCAAGATTTCGTGCTTTTCAGCTAAAATTCTTATTTAGAATTCTTGCCACCAACACAATGTTGAATATTTAGGGCATAAAATCATCGAAGCTCCGCAGATTTTGTTGTGAGGATACAGAATCAATAGACCATTTGTTTTGGTATTTCCCTCAGGTATCCTGTTTCTGGTCTCAGGTTCAGGAATGACTGAAAATGCATAGCATTGATCTAAAATTTACCCTAGAAATAGTACTGTTAGGAGATCTGGAGAGACCGGGTTAGTCAATTACTAATATACTAATACTCTTAGTAAAAGTATTTATCTTCAACTCGCAATCTGTGGATTCTATTTGATTAGATAGATTGAAATTGTACGTTAAACATCACAGCACAGTTGAAAGGTATGTGTTGCGTATAAATCTGAAAAAGGTGGCCAGCAGAGATAGGTGGGATGGGCTGAGGGTTGGGATGTGGAATTGGAGACAAGTGGGAGTGGAGTTGCTCTGCGGGAGATAGAATGATGATAAAAGTTTAAAATAAAGTCAAAATAAAACATAATAAAAAGTATGTTTGAATGACACTGAGGGGCAGTGTTTTTACAACTAATGCTGTGCAGGTGTTTGTACACATGCAAATACACACTCTCATTCAAATAAACGCATACAAGAACACACACATACATGTAATAGTGCCAGGCATGCACACAAACATATACAGTTGGCATTGCTGTTATGATTTTAGTTGTCCTTGATGTCCTTAGTTTTTTGGTTTTTATGTTGTTTTTTTGCATTGTTGTTTGCTGTTTTCTTCTGTCTTTCTTTTTTCTCTGTAGTTCATTCTCTTGGTTGTTGGTGCATTTGGGGGTTCTCGGGGGTGGGGAATGGAATTCATTGTATTTAGAAAAAAATAAAAATAAATATTGAGAGTGTGGGATGGGTCTCGAATGGTTGAGGGACAGCTATTGGTGAACTGTGGGGGGATATTGGAGGGTTCAGGTTCATGTTTTTTGGCCTGGTGGGAGATCTGTCAACGTGCCCTTGAGCAGGGCATTGACCCTGGATGCTTCTGTGTGTCGCTCTGAATGGGAGTTTGTTGGATGACTGGTATGGTGTAGTTGTTGAGCAGCTTCACTGTAAGTATATTGTATGTTTCGGATATTCAATTAATTTTTATTTTTTTTAAACCTGTCTTATTGGACAAGATCAGGTCTTACCTCCCCGTTTCAAAACGTGTTCACCCTACTGAACACAACCCAGTTGCTACAGTGCACCTGTGGGTTGAACCTGGGTGCCATTCATTATGTCACACTGTAGCTAAACTTAACAAAACTTTGTGCAACAGAAAACCAAACATTTTAGTTTCTTATTGAACGAGTTCAGGTAATCCGTCCCTGTTTTTGTCCTTTTCTTCTTCCATTTGGTACCTAATGAACACAACCCTGTTCTTTCCCTGTAGATTGGGGGAGGGGAGACCTACCGCATCGGGCTGCGTTTCGCTCCCAGCCAAAGTCCTGGTGCTCAGGAGATCCTCATCTACATCAACAACCAGGAGGAGACCACGGAGGAGACCTTCTGTGTGAAGGTGAAATACACCTGAACACACGGCAACTCAACGCAGTACTGTACACATCAACTACTACGGTACAGAACAATGCTGTTTGCTAAGAAAGACAGCTCAACAATGTTCTCAACAACTACTGTATAGAACTCAACACTTTGCTACTTATGAAAGACTGCTCAATTCAGTACTCATCAACTTGTGTATATATATATATTGTAACACGATGGCTTGATACATATGAATGTAGAATATTTAGTATAGATGAGTTACTTTATAACTGAAAGGTCCGGTACATATGACTGTAGGCTAATTTAAATATTATTACATATAAACAACTGTATAATTCAAACATGCAGTCTAGATGAAGTACTCTATAACCGAAAGGCTTACTATATATGACTATATTTTTGATAGACAATATTTTCCTTGTATATGTTAAAGTTGAAGTGATGCTTCACAGCGACTGTGTTGATTGAGTTATCTGTAAGTAAGATATTTATGTCTAGGAATACATGTATGAGGAAAAACAACTTTATAATGCACAGTGTGATGTGATGGGAAGCCATGCCGTTGTGTTTGCTTAGCATTCCACCTAAATAGGTCATGTTTCAAGAATCAAATGCAAATACAGTATAGGATGCCAAAATAAAAGCTCCTAAAGAGAGAGCCTGTTATCTCTTGCAGCAGCTAGAGGTATACACACACATGCAATAGTTCACCAATCATATTCAGGGTCAGATATGCCTTTATTTGGGTGATCTTTTCTAACATCAGAAGACTCCCAGACATTTCATTCTTTCTACAATTTTTGTCATTTAGCAGACACTCTTATCCAGAGCGATTTACAGTAGTGAGTGGATAGATTTTCATTTGTACTGGTCCCCCGTGGGAATCGAACCCACAACCCTGGCGTTGCAAGTGCCATGCTCTACAGTTGTTACTTATGACCCCACCCCCCTTTTTTCCCGACAAGGCTTGCGTTTCTCCAGATAGCTCTTATTAGCAAGGGCAGCACCCCTTTTAAAAATCCTTTCCTCTCTTCTTCCTCTCTCTCTCTCTTTTGCTGTCTCTCTCCTTTTCCACATGCCTCCCTTTCCCTATCAGAGCCCAGGTCCTGCACATTCTGTCAACAACCCCCGTCTTATATAAGCATACCGCCTCGTTACACAACCTTGCTCTCTCTTCCTCATTAGAATGCAGGCTGCAAAAAGCCTGTACTGCTTGTACTCAGAAGAGGAGGAGAAAGGAGAAAAAAGCGATACAAGATACAAAATGGGAAGTTAACATTGCTTCATATATTACACGGCTGGAGGGCTGTCCATTTCTTATTCTCCTTTTATATAAAAAATGTAATAGCTATTCTAAGACCTCTCACATAGACAGTGTAATTAATATAAGATCCAGCCTCCTTCCTTAGGCTTAGGACCGTCTACCACCACTATTCTTTAGTTCATTTTCACATTTTCCACCCTCTAAGGCTTTAACTGGCACCCTATTCCCTATATGGTGTAATCTTAATACACTACTTGGTACATGATATTGGGAATGGAGTGCTAATTCGGAAAGAGACATTTTTTTAAAATGAAATCATGAATATCAATATCACTGTGTTTCTCCCCCATGAGGGCACTGCTATACTGAACCTCATTAGCTTCTGGTCCAGTAGTTGTCTGTTCCTCTTGTCAGAACACTGACACCTGCATTCAGCAAGGTCAGCGCATCTGTGCTTTCCAAGCAATTCTCAAGTATACTGTTGAGCTGTAGCTAGCGAAGTGGTCTCTCGCTCCATCCCTCTCCTCCCCTATCCCCCTCCTCTCTCCTCTGAATGACGTTTGAGCTTTGACCTCAAATTGGATGAGGAACTCTTCAATATCTAGTGCTTCTACGGAGATTGGATGCATGTTTGACTGCTTTCTGTACTTCAGATTGAGCTACATTTTTGTGCCCATGATTTTTGTATTTTATTTTGGTTAATGTATTTATACTTTGATAATCTACTTGATAATCCTGCATGCGCTATGTAATACATGTTATATTGTTTCAAACTCTGTTCTGTTGATGTCCATGCATGGTATGCCACTAGCTTGTATTCAGTCAGATCCTAAATATAGTCAGCCAATATGCACCACTTTAATTCACTTCCAGTGCTGTAAGGATGGGACCATAGAAATAGAGGCGGGACATCTATGAAAACTGATTTATAATTCTATAAGCAATATGTTTTTGTTATGTAACTGTGTATCTCAGTTTACTGCTGAGAAATGGTCATACTTTACTTACTGTACTGCTGCAGTGAAAGTGTACCACAGTTGTGAGCACACACAGACACACACAAACACACACAAACACACACACCTTTAACCCAGTGTCCTTTAGTGATAGTCCTGGAGCTAAAGTTTGGCTTGAGGGTCTCTCTACATAAGCCACTGTCTGGGCTTACAACAAAAATGCCTCAAGTAATGAATGTTATTTGTTATACCTTTCTTTTACATTGTTGCTCTCTGTATGCAGTGTCTCACCAAACAACAAACTGTCACTGTGTGCCTTCCATAACAACCACAAATAGACTCATAACACCCATTGATACAGCCATAACCACAAATAGACTCATAACACCCATCGATACAGCCATAACAACCACAAATAGACTCATGACACCCAGATATAACCACAGCCAATCTAATTGTTGTTGCCATTAAAAAATTCAGCGGGCAACTCTGTGAGCAACTCAGTGAGCAACTCAGCTTCAATCAGCTTGGATGGCGACCAATGGAAATAACCCTTTTTGTCCGTTCTGTTCACTAGTCTTTCTTGGGAGAATACTGTACATGTAAGGATACATAAGGACAGCACACTACTTACTAAAGCAGATTCAGGTTTACGGAAGGACTATTTGATTGGCCCTAGCATGGCCCCTATCCAATCATGTGATTGTTGCAATTCAAATCCTCAGTGAGCTACTATTGTCTTGGCTTCAGTGAGCTACTATTGTCTTGGCTTCAGTGAGCTTGGATTGAGGCATTTGTGTTTACTCTATTCACTATCTTTTCCATCAGTAAATACTGAACATGCACTGTATGTTCCACATAAGGACAGCACTTTACTGAGTACAGCAGCTTTAGGTTCATGAAAGGACACCTGTATGGAACTGCAATGTGAAATATGAAAGCATGACTGTCATTGTGCCCAGAAGATTGAGGATGTAATTCAGGTTGCACAGACAGGCACAATAGGCTCAGGACATTCTTAACAGTAATGGAGTATACACACAAGCAGTTCACCAATATATTTATTCTGTCTTAATAAAATCAACCCGAATGGGAAAGGCTACATCAACTGAATTATACACAGTACTATAAATTGTTGTAGTATGATAGTATTTTGATTGGCAAACCTTTTGCAAAGAAAGAATACTGAATATACCTCTGTATGAAATGAGGTTGGTTGATCAACTTGTTTGACGGAATGAAAATGAAATGGAATGTCGTAATGTTAAAATGAAATTATTCAATCTGTTGTAGATATCAACTGCTCAAACAGTGGAAAGGGATTTAAATGACTTAAGTTTTTCCCCATTATGAATTTTAAATGGGAAAATCATGTTCCATTTCCTGGATTTAATCAAGGGGGGCTTTGAAAACTGGGCACCGGAGATGTGTTTTAATATACAGCCGGTCCAAACGGTAGCGAAAGGAAATTAAATATGAAGTCCTGATTGGGGTATAGCGGCCGACGGTACACCTTCTGTCAGCAGAATGTTCAGGCATAATTAGGATAGCGGGCACAATAGTTCCCCATGTTCAAAGTGAGAGGTGCTTTGATGTTGCTCCAGCTTGCAGCTCCCCTCCCTGCTCTGTTGCGGGGCTGTTAAGGATCCCACCTCTGACCCACTGCCCGTTCTAACAGGTGCTACTGTAGCTACGGCGACTGGGGCCCCATCCAGTAGGAACTGGATGCTTCCCAAATGGCACCCTTTTCACTATTTAATGCACTATTTTTGAAGCTCTGCTAGTGCACTTTATAGGGAATAGAGTGTCATTTTGGATACATAGAATCACACATCAGCGTCAAAGTACAAAGTAGCTTGCTGCCAGTAACTATTTTTATATATGTCTTATTTTCCCAACTATTCATTCACTCAAAGACTGCATTCAAATTCAGCCTGACAACAAAGACAGCATTGATCATAGAGAGACAAGCGTGCCGGCATACGTGTACCAAAGTCTGTTTTGTGATTGATGTGTCAGTCACAGTGTCGGCATGATTATATTTTGACTTGTCATCCTAACAGCCTTAACAGAGGCCCTTTAACACGGAAGTAACCCACTAGATTATAGTGTTATAGAGCCCCACAGCAGAGCTGTCATAATACCCATTATTCCTAGCGGTCAAACAGGGAAATGGTTCCAATTGTTTTTCCACCACTCATTTGTCCCATGTGGTGTTTCTAAAATAAATAGTGGGAAAACGATTGGAACCATTTCCTTGTTTGACTATTAGATTTTATGGGTATTATGACTCATACTGTGGTACTCTATAGAATACACATTTACGCCCTCCTCTTAACCAATCACCTTGCTAAACATCAATTAGGCCATATTAATTTAATTAAATGTATTACAGATGCCCCTCTTCTGTTTTCTCAAAAATGTTATACAATTGAAAGAATTGTTTGGCCTCCCCAAGAGGCTCAAGTCTTTTGATTACTTCGCTAGGTGGGAACTAAGCTCGTATTTTAAAAAGTATGTCCACTTTAAAAAAAATAATAATAATCTTTATTCGCTCGCTTGCCTCACACAAAAAAAATCTGCCAAACATTTAATTACTTTTGTATGGCCTTAGAAGGTATAGTCATATCCTGACCTCTATTCCTTATAAATATTCACAAATGAGAGAGCACTCCTGTGGCCCATAGAGATAATGTGGCCCTCTGATCTCTCCCTGCTTCAATGTGACATCCCATCAGGCTTGGGGTCAAAGGTCAGATAATTTTATGGTCACGGCACAGTCTGCCAGTATGTGCTAGTTCCACGGGTAATCGAAGGCTTCTACTTTACATCACTTCCCTATTTTCGTATGTCATTGAAGAGTCATTACAGCGAGAAATGTGTTCTGGCAAAATCTCTCACCCACACAGATTTGTAGACACACACACACACACACACACACACACACACACACACACATTTGTAGACACACATACACACTTGTAGACACACATACATTTTATTTTTATTTTATTTCACCTTTATTTAACCAGGTAGGCCAGTTGAGAACAAGTTCTCATTTACAACTGCGACCTGGCCAAGATAAAGCAAAGCAGTGCAACAAAAATAACACAGTTACACATGGGATAAACAAACATACAGTCAATAACACAATGTAAAAAGTCTATATACAGTGTGTGCAAATGTAATAAGATTAGGGAGGTAAAGCAATAAATAGGCCATAGTGGCAAAATAGTTACAATTTAGCATTGGAGTGATAGATGTGCAGATGATGATGTGCAAGTAGAGATACTGGGGTGCAAAAGAGCAAAAATAAATAACAATTATGGGGATGAGGTAGTTGGGTGGGCTATTTACAGATGGGCTGTGTACAGGTGCAATGATCGGTAAGCTGCTCTGACACCTGATGCTTAAAGTTAGTGAGGGAGATGTAAGACTCCAGCTTCAGTGATTTTTGCAATTCGTTCCAGTCATTGGCAGCAGAGAACTGGAAGGAAAGGTGGCCAAAGGAGGTGTTGGCTTTGGGGATGACCAGTGAAATATACCTGCTGGAGCGCGTGCTACGAGTGGGTGTTGCTATGGTGACCAGTGAGCTGAGATAAGGCGGGGTTTTACCTAGCAAAGACTTATAGATGACCTGGAGCCAGTAGGTTTGGCGACAAAAATTAAGCGTGGGCAAGCCAACAAGAGCATACAGGTCACAGTGGTGGGTAGTATATGGGGCTTTGGTGACAAAACGGATGGCACTGTGATAGACTACATCCAATTTGCTGAGTAGAGTGTTGGAGGCTATTTTGTAAATGACATCGCCGAAGTTGAGAATCTGTAGGATAGTCAGTTTTACGAGGGTATGTTTGGCAGCATAAGTGAAGGAGGCTTTGTTGCGAAATAGGAAGCCGGTTCTAGATTTATTTTTGGATTGGAGATGCTTAATGTGAGTCTGGATGGAGAGTTTACAGTCTAACCAGACAACTAGGTTTTTGTAACACACACCCCTATTGCACTACCTGCTTGAGATCCACGGGTCAACAGGTCCGTTATCTACCGGTATGTTATAGTATTGCAATTTATTTGAACACTTTGTATTTTAGAAGGCAAGGCTATTGGCTTTCATATCATGCTATGATAGAGTAATGCAGTCGTCTCAACATGTATGTTAATCTTATTGGCCCATGTTGACGATTGCCGATCTGCTGTGAAATGGTTACCGTTTTTATGGTTACCATCATGTTATCATGTTAGTTCTTCTAGTGCGTCATTTTGTATGTCTTCAGCTGTCTTGTTGATTCAACAGGTGTCCGCATTCCTTTTAGCAGACCAACATTTCACCAAATCACATTGTATTTGTCACATGCGCCGAATATAACAGGTGTAGACATTACAGTGAAATGCTTACTTACAAGCCTTTAACCAACAATGCAGTTTTAAGAAAATACCTACGAAAAGGAAGAAATGAAAGTAACAAATAATTAAAGAGCAGCAGTAAAATAACAATAGCGAGGCTATATACAGGGGTTACCAATACAGCGTCAATGTGCGGGGGCACCGGTTAGTCAAGGTAATTGAGGTAATATGTACATGTAGGTAGAGTTATTAAAGTAACTATGCATAGATAATAACAGAGAGTAGCAGCAGCGTAGAAGGTGGGTGGGGGGGCAATGCAAATAGTCTGGGTAGCCTCACCAATATCAGTTATATTAAGTTCATTTTCAATTCAGTTTCCAGTTCAGTTCTTATGAGGAAGATGAACCACCAAAATAGTTGCGTATACTTCCTGTCTTGCCAACCGCAGTAGCGTTGTGCGCCCACGTTGTCCAGTTCCCCCAGAGCTTTCTGCATCCTGACCGCCGCTTTAGAGAGATTGCTGCTGTGCTCCCGGTTAGAGGGCCAAGCATCACCAAATGCACAGGGCCAAATCCACCGCCCCTGTTGCACCTCCAGAGCTCAGAGTTAATGGAGGCCCCTCTCCCCTCTAGCCATCTTATGATCAGATGTGTGTGGACATGCACCCAGTTAGGAAAACACTGCATGTTTTAAGGCTTGACTTAAAACGGGAGGGTTTATGTTCTGGTATGTTCCATTATTATGGACATTGGGAAAAGATGTTTAGATTCACGTCCATCCATGTTCAAAGACGATTTACAAATTGTAATCTTGATGAAGTAGATGCTTGTTGAATCCCCCCCCCCCCCCCCCCCACATACACACACACAGGAACATGCTCTACACACAACTAGAGAACCACTGCAACAACACTTATTCAACATGTCCGTACAACACCTACAGTACACACGTTTACACAACTCTTGAAGTCAACAGACTACACACACAACCACAGCAGATGTGATCTTTCTTTGAGACTCTTTTCTCAACAGCTCCCTGTATCTTTACAATGCCCTCAGAGAGATAGTCAGAGAGGGAAAGCTTTTATTCCAGCACTTTCCCTTCACTCTGTTTTGAGCTTCGACAATAATTGTATAATCATTAATAAAAGCTAAAGCATGTTCTTCTAGCTCGGGAACAGAGGTAATTTGAACGTCCTGTGCCGCGCGGGTCGGTGGTACACACACTGAGAGTGTAATCACATTAGACTTGTTTTTTCCTGGCATGCCTCTGATGCTGTTCAACATCATTTGAGACCAATTGGTTTAGCTTGAACTCATCACACTCCCGGGGCCTTCGCCAACACGGAATTTCACATTTCTTCTGCTTTTATACAGGGACGAAGTCGTATAGTTGTACCCCTGTCATTTTAGAGCGGTAACACCAACGCAAGGAAATAATTAGGGAAAGGGGGATACCCAGTCAGTTGTACAACTGAATGCCTTCAACTGAAATGTATCTTCCGCATTTAACCCAACCCCTCTGAATCAGTGAGGTGCGGGGAGCTTCCTTAATCGAACAGTGGGTTAACTGCCTTGCTCGGGCAGAACGATTTTTTTTTTTTTTACCTTGTCAGCTCGGGGATTCGATCCATCAACCTTTTATAAATAACTTTGAAGAAAAAATGGAGGGAGAGGGCATGTTACCATACAGTAAAATAACGAGCTGGGAAGGGATCATTGTTAGTCAGGCTGCTTTATACATACATACATACATATACATAGCATACTGTAAACACAGCTCATATGCTTTATGATACGACTATACATTATTATTCCAACAATAACTGGTTTTCGATGTACAGTGTGTTCTACTGTGGTTCTAGTTCTGTTCAAATAGTGAAATCCATACAATCCAATACAATTTTCCTCTTTGATAAGATGACTGGCAAGTCAATCAACTCCATTGAATCAGTTCAAAGTTACATCTTGATCTCGAACACAAATAACTATTCCACCAGTCTTAAATGGATCGCACAGGACCCACAGCTTCCAGTGTTCATTTCCATCGGACTAAGTGCTTTGCAGTGAAATTGAATCCCACTTTTAAATGTGGCATTAAGCAAATTTCCTTGATACATAATCCATGAGACCAAGGATGTCATGCACCCATTATTTTTGAGGGGGAACGAAGTACGTCAGGATGGAGGAGGGTGTGGTCTGTAAGTTGGAGAATTGCATTTTTTTTCAAACACCGGAAACAGCTTTTTCCTGCAATCTAGAGACGTAATCATTTTACCTAAATCTATGACCAAAACTATGTATTTTCTGCTTATGTTATCTAAGCATATTTCTTTACCTGTTCCATTGTCATTTTAATTAAGGATGCACATTGATTCGTTAAACTTTTATGTCTTAGGACTTTAATACAACTGCCACATTGATATACAGTTGAAGTGGAAAGTTTACATACATTTAGGTTGGAGTCATTAAAACTCGTTTTTCAACCACTCAACAAATGTCTTGTTAACACACTATAGTTTTGGCAAGTCGGTTGGGACATCTACTTTGTGGATGACACAAGTCATTTTTCCAACAATTGTTTACAGACAGAATATTTCACTTATAATTCACTGTATCATAATTCCAGTGGGTTAGAAGTTTACATACACTGAGTTGGCTGTGTCTTTAAACAGCTTGGAAAATTCCAGAAAATTATGTCATGGCTGTAGAAGCTTTTGATAGGCTAATTGACATAATTTGAGTGAATTGGCAGTGTGGATGTATTTCAAGGCCTACCTTCAAACTCTTTGCTTGACATCATGGGAAAATCAAAAGAAATCAGCCAAGACCTCAGAAAAAGAATTGTAGACCTCCACAAGTCTGGTTTATCCTTGGGAGCAATTTCTAAATGCCTGAAGGTACCATGTTCATCTGTACAAACAATAGTATGCAAGTATAAACACCATGGGACCACGCAGCAGTCATACCACTCAGGAAGGAGATGTGTTCTGTCTCCTAGAGAAAAGTGAAAATAAATCCCAGAACAACATCAAAGGACCTTGTGAAGATGCTGGAGGAAACGGGTACAAAAGTATCTATATCCACGGTAAAACGAGTTCTATATCGACATAACCTAAGATGTAAGAAATACAAGCTGAAATAAATAATTATCTCTACTCTTATTCTGACATTTCACATTCTTACAATAAAGTGGTGATCCTAACTGACCTAAGACAGGGAATTTTTACTAGGATTAAATGTCAGGAATTGTGAAAAACTGAGTTCAGATGTATTTGGCTAAGGTGTATGTAAACTTCTGACTTCAACTGTATAAACTCAGCAAAAAAAACATCCTCTCACTGTCAACTGTGTTTATTTGTGTGTAAATGTGTAAATATTTGTATGAACATAGTAAGATTCAACAACTGAGACATAAACTGAACAAGTTCCACAGACATGTGAATAACAGAAATGTAATAATGTGACCCTGAACAAAGGGGGGGGGTCAAAATCAAAAGTAAGAGTCAGTATCTGGTGGCCACCAGCTGCATTAAGTACTGCAGTGCATCTCCTCATGGACTGCCCCAGATTTGCCAGTTCTTGCTGTAAGATGTTACCCCACTCTTCCACCAAGGAACCTGCAAGTTCCCTGACAATTCTGGGGGTAATGGCCCTAGCCCTCAGCCTCCGATCCAACAGGTCCCAGACGTGCTCAATGGGATTGAGACCCTGGCTCTTCGCTGGCCATGGCAGAACACTGACATTCCTGTCTTGCAGGAAATCACGCACAGAACGAGCAGTATGGCTGGTGGCATTGTCATGCTGGAGGGTCATGTCAGGATGAGCCAGCAGGAAGAGTACCACATGAGGGAGGAGGATGTCTTCCCTGTGACGCACGGCGTGGAGATTGCCTGCAATGACAACAAGCTTAGTCCGATGATGCTGTGACACACCGCCCCAGACCATGACGGACCCTCCAAATCGATCCCGCTCCAGAGTACAGGCCTCGGTGTAAACGCTCATTCCTTTGACAATAAGCGTGAATCCGACCATCAACCCTGGTGAGATATAACCGAGACTCGTCAGTGAAGAGCACTTTTTGCCAGTCCTGTCTGGTCCAGCGACGGTGGGTTTGTGCCCATAGGCGACGTTGTTGCCGGTGATGTCTGGTGAGGACCTGACTTACAATAGGCCTACAAGCCCTCAGTCCAGCCTCTCTCAGCCTGTTGCGGACAGTCTGAGCACTGATGGAGGGATTGTGAGTTCCTGGTGTAACTCGGGCAGTTGTTGCCATCCTGTATCTGTCCCACAGGTGTGATGTTCGGATGTACCGATCCTGTGCAGGTGTTGCAACACGTGGTCTACCACTGCGAGGACGATCAGCTGTCCGTCCTGTCTCCCTATAGCGCTGTCTTAGGCGTCTCACAGTACAGACATTGCAATTTATTGCCCTGGCCATATCTGCAGTCCTCATGCCTCATTGCAGCATGCCTAAGGCACGTTCACGCAGATGAGCAGGGACTCTGGGCATCTTTCTTTGCTGTTTTTCAGAGTCAGTAGAAAGGCCTCTTTAATGTCCTAAGTTTTCATAACTGTGGCCTTAATTGCCTACTGTCTGTAAGCTGTGTCTTAACGACCGTTCCACAGGTGCATGTTCATTAATTGTTTATGGTTCATTGAACAAGCATGGGAAACAGTGTTTTAAACCCTTTACAATGAAGATCTGTGAAGTTATTTGGATTTTTACTAATTATCTTTGAAAGACATGGTCCTGGAAAAGGGATGTTTCTTTTTTTGCTGAAAAAAAAACAATTTGTCAATTGTGTATCGATTTATTTTCATTTGAGTTTTGAAAAGAACTATCTAAATATCTTTGCATGCATAGCTCTCATAGTTTTTTTTTGCCAAACTAACAATGTCTTACTGTATTTAAATTATTTTATTTTATTTCAACTAACTTATGTTTTAATTCAATTAAGTTTTAATTCAATTAAATTTCAGTGGTTACATTTCCCCAGGCCCATTACTCAGCTTAAAATTGCGAGGTGGCCATTATTACAGAGAAACAACAAAGAATTCCCATTTTATTTATTCATCAAGAAGGAATCATTGGGCTACATAGCTTGCAAAATCAAATCAAAAGCTGTGTGTGTACACTCTCCTCTTCCACTGACAATACTGCACACACTTCAGTATCTAACATCCTGCCTGGGCATTTCTTTGCTCCATGCACCGTAGAAGGTACCACTTACTAAGGAGAATAGGGGGGGTACTTCTTGCCTGGTCCAGCCGGTATGGCCGTTCTGCAAAATACAGCTGACAGATCTTTTTAGAAATAATTATGATAAAACGTGGGCTTTAGAAAAGAGAGGTGGAGAGAAAAGACACCTCGCATCCATCCAGTAGAAAACCAACAGGACATCTCTTCCTACTACCGTCGACATCCAGATGACTAAATATTATGTGGAGCGTTTACATTGTTATGGTGATTTGCACTCAGCGCGTGCAGAGTTCTTGTTGTAGACGTTGAAGTCTAGAGGGATGTTCGGCACTGACTTTACAGTGCCTTCGGAAAGTATTCAGACCCCTTGACTTTTTCCACATTTTGAAAATTATAACTTTGTAATCTGAATATTTTCCTTGGTGCCCCGACTTCCAAGTTAATTACATTTACATGATTAGAATAATCACGTAATAATAATTACAGAGAATTGATTAGAAAAAATAACAGTCTTAATTTTAATGATGCCAAAGACACGACAGTGCTTAGGGTCGTTGTCCTGTTGGAAGGTGAACCTTCGCCCTAGTCTTAGGTCCTGAGTGCTCTGGAGCAGATTTTCATCAAGGATCTCTCAGTATTTTGCTCCATTCATCTTTACCTTGATCCTGACTAGTCTCCTAGTCCCTGCTGCTGAAAAACATCCCCACAGCATGATGATGCTACCACCCTGCTTCACCGTAAGGATGGTGCCAGGTTTCCTCCAGACGTGACGCTTGACATTTAGGCCAAAGAGTTCAATCTTGGTTTCATCAGACCAGAGAATCTTGTTTCTGCAGAGTGCTGCAGAGATGGTTGTTTTTCTGGAAGGTTCTCCCATCTCCACCGCAGAACTCTAGAGCTCTGTCAGAGAGACCGTCTGGTTCTTGTTCACCTCTCTGACCATGACCCTTCTCCCCCGATTACTCAGTTTGGCCAGGCTGCGTGCTCTAGGAAGAGTCTTGGTGGTTCCAAACTTCTTCCATTTAAGAATGATGGAGGGTGGCCACTGTGTTCTTGGGGACCTTCAATGCTGCAGAAATGTTTTGGTACCCTTCCCCAGATCTGTGCCTCGACACAATCCTGTCTCGAAGCTCTACTAACAATTCCTTTGACCTCATTGCTTGGTTTTTGCTCTGACATGCACTGTCAACTGTGAGACCTTATATCAAATCATGTCCAATCAATTGAATTTACCACAGGTGGATTCCAATCAAGCTGTATAAACATCTCAAGGATGATTTATGGAAACAGGATGCACTTGAGCTCAATTTCGAGTCTCATAGCAAAGGTCTGAATACTTATGTAAATAAGGTATTTTTTTTATTCTAAAAACCTGTTCACTTTGTCGTTACGAGGTATTGTGTGTGGATTGCAGAGGAAATATTTTTATTTAATCCATTTTAGAATAAAGCTGTAACGTAACAAAATATGGATGAATATTTATTTAGACTTTAGAATGTTAATGATGACATTAAAGCGTGACCAACCGATGTGCTGGAATTTCCAAGTGGAAAGAACTTGAGAATCAGCAGCACATTCATCTGCCTGTGTTTGATATAGTAGAACAGCATGAAACTGACTATCGGATTCATAGTTGTCTGGGTTTGAGAGGAAAACCACGAAAACATCAATCCAAGCGTTTGTGTAAATGCATGGTGTCTGAACACAACACACCATGCCTAACAAATCTGATCATTGCGACACGTACATGGATGTCTTGAGGCAGCAAGTCTGCTCATAGGGGCTAGCTTTCATTGAGACAGAGTAATAACAACAAGTCCTCCACTGATGCACCACTATCTTCCTTCTACTATGTCTGGGATTGAGTTGAGCCCTCGTGACATCCCAGCAGGTGTGTGTCCGTGGATGTGTCACCCTCCTGTTGCCACCAGCCCAGGGGGCTAAACACTGAGATGCTACCAAGCTGAGCGCCAGCCCCCCTCCTCTCCTTTTCTGTGGAAGAGTAATGCCTTTAATAACAACAGGGAGCTGGGCTACATCACCACTGGTAGTGTTCTTGGCTTGTTTTAAACACAGTCCCTTAGCTGCCATTAAGGCCTAATCCACCTGCGGGGGAATTGTCTGTTGGAGGGAGGGAGGGAGTGGAGAATGCTTACACACTGTCAGTTGCTGGCTAGCTGGGATAATTGACTCCATCATTGCCATGGATGGCTGTTCATTCCCCAAACGCTCGCCTCGGCCGCCAATAATGGTCGCTGTATTGTGTGAATCTTAACAATTGCTCTGGAACTCCGAGGTATTCAGACACTGCTAGGTAATGAGCAAGGGAAGGACGAGTGGACCTGCCTTTGCAGATTATGGTAAATGTATGCAGGTAATCTTTTGGTGTATTGATTGGACTGGGTAAATAGGTTGCACTGGTCAAATTGTTTACACCTGTAAAAGTTTAATAGCTGACAAGCCAGTGCGTTACAGTAGCTGTAGCTAGATGGTTCTAGTGGTAGGTTAGTCTCATCTGAAAGACCTCATGGTAGATGGTATCCCTACATTCATGATACACATGTCCCTGTCTCTGCACTACTATGGTATGGGGATCTCCTAGACCAGAGGGAAGGGTACCTTACTGGCCCTCCAATAAAAGCAACCACTTGATCTCCAATTGCAGTGCGCACCACCACACCAAGTTTGGCTTAGCTTCAACAGCGAACGCGTTTTTTAATGAATAGCACAAAAATAGCAAACATACAGTGTATTCAGAAAGTATTCAGACCCCTTGACTTTTCCACATTTTGTTAGTTACAGCCTTATTCTAAAATGTATTAAGTAGTTTTGTTTTTATCATTCTACACACAATACCCCATAATGACAATGCAAAGACAGATTTTTACAAATGTTTGCAAATGTATCTATAAAAAAAATATATACAAAAATGAAATATCACTTTTACATAAGTATTCAGACCCTTTACTCAGTACTTTGTTGAAGCACCTTTGGCAGCGATTACAACCTTGAGTCTTCTTGGGTATGACGCTACAAGCTTGGCACACCTGTATTTGGGGAGTTTTTCCCCATTCTTCTCTGCAGATCCTCTCAAGCTCTGTCAGCTCTGGCTGGGCCACTCAATGACATTCAGAGACTTGTCCCAAAGCCACTCCTGCATTGTCTTCGCTGTATGCTTAGGGTCGTTGTCCTGTTGGAAGGTGAACCTTCGCCCCAGTCTGAGGTCCTGAGCACACTGGAGCAGATTTTCATCAAGGATCTCTCTGTACTTTGCTCCGTTCTTCTTTTCCTCGATCCTGACTAGTCTCCCAGTCCCTGCCGCTGAAAAACATCCCCACAGTATGATGCTGCCATCACCATGCTTCACCGTAGGGAGGATGCCAGGTTTCCTCCAGACGTGACGCTTGGCATTCAGGCCAAAGAGCTCAATCTTGGTTTCATCATACCAGAGAATCTTGTTTCTCATGGTCTGAGAGACCTGTAGGTGCCTTTTGGAAAACTCCAAGCTGAGTTTTCCTTTAGGTGCCTTTTACTGTGGACTGGCTTCCGCCTGGCCACTCTACCATAAAGGCCTGATTGGTGGACACAATCCAATCCTGTCTCGGAGCTCTATGGACTATTCCTTCGACCTTATGACTTGGTTTTTGTTCTGACATGAACTGTCAAATGTGGGACCTTATATGGTGTGTGCCTTTCCAAATCATGTCCAATCAATTGAATTTACCACAGGTGGACTCCAATCAAGTTGTAGAAACATCTCAAGGATGATCAATGGAAACAGGTTGCACCTGAGCTCAATTTCGAGTATCATAGCAAAGGGTCTGAATACTTATGTAAATAAGGTAAAACATTTGCAAACATTTCTAAGAACCTGTTTTCGCTTTGTCATTATGGGGTATTTTGTGTAGATTGATGAGGAATGTATTTTTATTTAATACATTTTAGAATAAGGCTGTAACGTAACAGAATGTGGAAAAAGTAATGGGGTCTGAATACTTTCCCAATGCACTGTAGCTGCCTCGCAGTGGGCTAGAGTGCGAGGAGGGCTTAGGTATGGCATTATCAAAGGGACCTAAAGACACTCTGCCTGTCACTTTAGCCATGACAGCAGAGGCACCTGTAGGCTGCCCACGGGCCAGGCCCTTTCCTCTGGCTGCTCCCCAGGGCCTTCCTCTCCACCACCTGCTTCCCCAGATGTGCTGCACTGGATGCCTTCCAAATCCTTCTTAGTGTTCTACCAAGCAAGAGGAAGGGAGGCTTTTGTCTGATGCTGTCATCTATGCTTGTATCTGACAGGTACACCAGTGAGAGGGAGGAATTGAGATGATCCTAGGGTCTAGGGAACTGAACATGTAAGCTAGCTGTCTGCCCCTGCTGCTGCTACTGATTAAACTTGCACATATTTTGTTTGGAAGACATTTTGGTGAGGACTTTTTGGAATTCATTGACTTGCATAATCTGTTTAAAAATAACCTTATTGAGCTGTACTGTACTTGATTTTCATTTTGCCCGCAGTCAGTAGTTCCCTCTATTGCGATGCTCTTCGCAGGAGGGACTTCAGCTCTCTGAGACGTTGACATTTGACATGACATTGCTCATTATGTTGAGAAAATGGCATGACTATTCAAACACATACCTCCTCCGTCAATCCGTGACAACAGTGATCGGCAGTTCCATTTCTCTCATGTGTGTTTATTCTCAACCAAGGGCCTGCTGGTATAATACTGTCAAACTTTGTGCTCCCGCATTACACGTCCCTGACAGTGAGATTCCAGTCATGTCTCGGTGAAAACGTGACACTGGCTGCTCAGATGCACCTTCAGATAAGCTAGTGAATCAAACTAGAGGCTGAGTTTAGGATAATGAGAGAATGCTTTGGGTAATCCACATATCTAATTTGCACAAAAATTATTGAAGAAAAAGTTATTTTAATAAAACACAATTGTACAGGGTTTACCAGCTGACATGCTTGTGATTCACTGGAGTACAATTCACCGGAGTAGAAGTTTTTAGTTTGAAACTATCCCTTTAACTCTAAAAACTATAAATTGACTCTTACTGGTCATCAAGCCAACCAACTGTCATGGCACAGGTAATTTACCAGTCATTTATCATTTTCTGTTGTTGTCAATCAACAGGATATACAGTGCATTCGGAAAGTATTCAGACCCCTTCCCTTTTTCTACATTTTGTTACGTTACAGCCTTGTTCTAAAATTGATTAAATGTTTTTCTCCTCAATCTACACACAATACCCCATAATGACAAGGTGAAAACAGGTTTTTAGAAATGTTTGCTAATTTATAAAATTAAAATAAAAAACTGATACCATATTTACATAAGTATTCAGACCCTTTGCTAGGAGACTCGAAATTGAGATCAGGTGCGTCCTGTTTCCATTAATCATCCTTGATGTTTCTACAACTTGATTGGAGTCCACCTGTGGTAAATTCAATCGATTGCTTCATCATTATGGGGTGTTGTGTGAAGATTGATGAGGGGGGGAAACGATTTAATCAATTTTAGAGTAAGGTTGTAACGTAACAAAATGTGGAAAAAGTGAAGGGGTCTGAATACTTTCAGAATGCACTTTATATACTAAATGCCTCAGTGGGAACAGAAGCCCAAGCTTTTCTGAATACATTCCCCTCCAAAAAGTTACACTTTTCTGAAGTGAAAATAGTGACTTTTATTGGGTTCTGAATATGTTTATTTTGAGAAATATTTTTTGCCAGGCTATCAAAGGTAAAGACATATGCCTACCATTGAGAAGTAAAAAAAACAACAACAACAAAAAAACAGATATAGTATACTGTACTTTTTGATTTATTTTGTGAATACACATGGCTCCTTGGTTTGAGTGGCATTTCAGTGACAGCTATCAAAGCCGTTCTCTCGCTACTTCCCTCTACAGTAATCAAAGTCTTTGGAGCGCTTTAAAACAGTTGAGGTACAGGACTGAAAAAAAAATTATGCACAATGTCGAATAGTAAACCACATTTTGGATTTTTCTCACATCACACAGTCACAGACAGACTTTAAAAGAGCCTAACACAACTTTAATCAAATCACCATCACTGTATAACCTGAGATGTCTTGGACATTTTAAAGTGTCTGCAATGTCTCAACTATATTTATTTGTAGCCTCCTACTGGGCAAAAACTGGTTGCATTAACATTGTTTCCATGTTCTTTCAACAAAAAATGTAATCTGATGACATTGAATCAGTGTGGGAAACTGATTGGATTTGCAAAAAGTCATAGACTAAATTCCCTTACATTTATTTGTCACCCAAATAGACTTTGAAATGATGTCTGTGCCCAGTGGGATGGTTCAAAATCTACAACAGGAAACCTTTGGGAAAAAAACAATTTCACTGTAAGGACATATATCTGCTACAACAATCTGCAAAAGCCCTCATCCCAGGCCCTATCAACCTGTTTCCAGGAGCGAAGATATTAACACACACCTTGAGAATAATCCTTGACCTACCTTTGAAAACAAAGGCTCTTAGAGACAAAGTGACCTCTAGAAAACTCTCTTTTCCACTATCTTCCAAGTAAATGTATTTATACTGTTATTTGATGATGCCCTTTCATGGGCCGGGATTCAATCAAGGCGCATTGTCGACAAGCGAACTGCACTCTTGACAACCTTTTATTGAATCCATAGATTGTTTCTTGATTCGTCATGTACCATTTTCTACTTGTAATTGTTACTCTACATATCCAATTTTTGGGTAAGAATATTAATTTATTCACGGTAAAAGAATGGCCATGTCCTAAATCTGGCTTGCCTACTACTTACTTAAACTGCATACTGTGTACAAATCATACTACGTACTATTTAGCGCATACTGTTTAGTAAAACGTATGCAGTATGCCAAATCCGCAACGTACTACTTTTGGTGCGTTCAAGACAATTGGGAACACAGAAAAAACGAGCTCAGACTGGGAAATATTACGGTGTCAGTCATCTTCAGGATGGAGAAGTCGGAGCTCTAGGATGATGCCCACGTTTCCAACTTGTATTTGCGAGTTGGATGGCCGTTCAAAACGATTTTTCCCGGTGGGACCAGTGAGTTCCTTGTTGTCTTGAACACACCATCAGCTATGGCTTCGCATATGAAGCAAGAAGGATCGCCTGTAGCCCCATCCAGTGACCTTTCACTATAGCGGAGCACCAGAATGTTGTTGTTTTGGGCTAACGTTAGCTAAGTAGTTTACGTATTTGGAGTAAACTTGAGTTAACCGTAGGCCTAAGCTTGTGTCTATTGGAGAGTCACCTGAAGCTCAAGAGGAATGGGAGATGCAGTAAAGGAATGCAGTGCTGAGGCAGAGGGCTCGTAATGAGGACGACTGGCTACTACTCTGAACTGTGTGTTGAGTTTTCTGCCGCCAAAAGCTGCTGAAGCATCACCTAAGTGGGTGCCATATACTGTGAAGTTATACACGAATCAGGCTGGTTCCCCGAGTATCTAGCCCTCTACAAGATAATCACCAGACTCCATCTTCATCAACCATCTCCCTGACCACCTTTCTCTGATCAAGCCATGAACTCCATCTTTGGAAGGATGCATGCACTCAGACTTGGCCTCTTATTGGTTGACCTAGCCAACTATTTCCAGGTTACACATGACGAGTTATTGCTTGTTTTTTTGCTTTTGATGCGCATTGAGATTATGAAAAGCGCTATCGAAATGTAATAAATTATTATTATAACAAAGTTACAAAGGTTTATTTAGTTTAGTAGAGCAAAAAGCTCTGATTAAAGGCCAAGATGCCAACATGTAAGCTTCAATAAGTTAACTATTACTAGCAAGAGCAGTGTGCAGGTTATTATTTTTTTTTTCAACTTATCTAATTGTTACCATGCACCTGCAACAAGATAGCTCGGATGTGCGAGTGCATTTTTTATGTTGAAAGTTAAACCCACCAACAATAGATGTACCAATATCAAATATGTTGTTTTATTACAAACAATAAACACTTTAAGGAGAACAGCAATTCACTTTGGGTAAGGAAAAAAAGCACTTCATCTAACTTTACAAAATACATAAAACTACTTCTTAATCATGGCCTCAAATGTCCATAAGTCGTGCTTCCCTAGCAGTCACCTCCCACTCCTTTTCCAGCATCCACATCTGGACCCTTCCGGAAGGGAGAGGAGGAGATGATGACCGGTGGGGTGATGGAGTGGCAGCCCCTCAGCGCTTCATCCATCAGCATATATCATTTCCAGGATATGGCTCTGGCCTCCCATCCCTCCGTGTTGACTGGAGGGAGCTTTCAACTCCTGAAAAATATTGGAAATTGTAATCTTTCGGCATCAAACATACTACATTTAAAGCCCTGTAAAAGGTATTATGCCAATTGCAGTACATTTCTATTGAATACTTGCACCTTTCTAACATGTACACTGAGTATTGAGTTGTACCCCCTTTTGCCTTCAGAACAGCCTCAATTCGTCGGGCCATGGACTCTACAAGGTGTCAAGCGTTCCACAGGAATGCTGGCTCATGTTGACTCCAATGCTTCCCACAGTCATGTCAAGTTGGCTGGATGTCTTTTAGGTGGTGGACCATTCTTGATACACACAGGAAACTGTGGAAAGGTGTTCATAATGTTTTATACACTCCGTGTATATATATTCACACTTACAAGAAGCATAGGAAATAGATGGGAAATTGATGTTGCTCTCAGAGAAAATGGGAACTTTATTAGCCAACTACAGCACAGCAATAAATGTCAAAATAACAGTAGCGTACCATGTATTTTTGCTTATGGTTCTTCCACTTCTTTTCACCCATGCAGGTGACAGCTGCCCCTCCAGCTCACACTCCTTCAAGTAGATCTCGAAAAGACGCGTACAACATTAACCAAAACATGAGCAAAGTAGAGTTGTCTGAACTTTCTGTAGATAGTGGTTAGAGCGTTGGACTAGTAACCGAAAGGTTGCAAGATCGAATCCCCGAGCTGACCAGGTACAAATCTGTCGTTCTGCCCCTGAACAAGGCAGTTAACCCACTGTCCCTAGGCCGTCATTGAAAATAGGAATACAGATTTGCACCTTGCTGCCTGCCGTGCCTTTAGCTAGCTAGCTACGTGCTTTAGTAGGACTAGAAGTTATAACTGTTCGAAAGTAATGCTAGCAATAGGGTTTCTTGCTTGCTGTTGTTGAGCGACAACTTCATATTTAGCATTAGCCTAGTTAGCTAGCTACTTGTTGTAAATACCAGGGCTTGTGTTCAAACTGTTGCAGGGTCTGGTGACAATACCAGGCGTTTAATTCAAGGGAAAACACCGCAAATAAGGTTTTGAGTATGTCATGTGGCCATAGTTAGCTCTCTTGCTACTGCACTATGCACTGCCAGTAGCTAAGGTTAGTAATGTGGGAGCCTACATTCCTATTTTCCACAGCCATGCTGGTCCCAACACTTCTCTTTTCTTCCAGTTCTCCTGATTTGTCACATCAGTTTATCTGTTTTGAGCTGATTGTACTGTGCAATATTAGTTTCTACCTGAACGGTTACAGCCTGAATGGGTCTAGCTAGTTTCATTGCACATTACCATTACTTTCACCATAACAGGTTATCTGCACTCGTTACTGTTTCACCTTAACAATCCAATTTTTTTAAATTAATAAAAAATGTTTACCTTTATTTAACTCGGCAAGTCAGTTAAGAACAAATTCTTATTTACAATGATGGCCTAATTGTAAAGGCCCCCCCGGCCATACCCTCCCCTAACCCGGATGACGCTGGGTCAATTGTGCGCCGCCCTATTGGACTCCCGATCACGGCCGGTTGTGATCCCGGGTCTGTAGTGACGCTTCTAGCACTGCGATGCAGTGCCTTAGACTGCTGCGCCACTCGGGAGCAAAATGCATTGTGGGTGTGTGCAGCTAATTCTACTCGATGAAAAGCCGAAATGAGTATAACATTGTGGCATTTAAACCATACTCGATTTTCGAAAATTCACATACTATAAAATGTTATGTTTTTGCGTACTGATTATGTCATGCACGTTTGCGTTGTTTCCTGCTATTCGTTGCTTTCGGTAACGCATCCTCATATAATTAATCAGCTGTTGTCAAAGCATAAATGAGTATGACATCCGTGTGTTTAAAGTATACTTGATTTTCAAATGTCACATACAATAAAACTTTATTTTTTCGCATACTTAAACGGCCTACTATTTAGGACATGTCCAATGTTTTCACACAAACACCTGAACCAGAATTTGGGTTTAAAGGATAACTTGAATATGGAATGTTCCTTTAAGCCCAGGAAGCAGCCATTCAACTTGCTATTCACCAGCTTTTCATGCTCAATAATGTCAAAATATGTTTTCTACTTACCAAAGAATGGAGTTTCGCTGAGCAACTATCTTCATTACTGTCATTACTACAGTTACGGCACCTCTTTTGCACCTCCAATAAAATCTGTCATTACTGCCATGCACAGGTCGGCTTATCCAGCAGCAGGAAAGGTCATTGATTTTATCACCTACAACAGTGTATGAACGTCATATCAATCTGTTGTTTCTCCCACGTTACATGGAAAGCAATACTATTTAATGTAAGTAGATTAAGTAGACAATACAGTCGCTTCAGAAAGTATTCACACCCCTTGACTTTTTCCACATTTTGTTGTGTTACATAGTGGGATTCAAATGGATTTAATTTGAATTGTTTTGTCTACAATCTACACAAAATACTCTGTCAAATTGGAAGAAAAATTTTAACTTTTGTAAAAGATTTATGAAAAATTAAACACTAATATAGCTTGATTGGATAAGTATTCAACCCCCTGAGTCAATACATGTTAGAATCACCTTTGGCAGTGATTTTCAGCTGTGAGTCTTTCTGGGTTAGTCTCTAAGAGCTTTCTACACCTGGATTGTGCAACATTTGCCCATTATTCTTTTTTTAAATTATTTTCAAGCCACTTAGGAACATTCACTGTCTTCTTGGTAAGCAACTCCAGTAAAGTTTTGGCCTTGTGTTTTAGGTTATTGTCCCGCTGAATTCATCACCCAGTGTCTGGTGGAAAGCAGACTGAACCAGGTTTTCCTCTAGGATTTTGCCTGTGCTTAACTCCATTCAGTTTCTTTTTTTATCCTGGAAAAACTTCCCAGTCCTTAACCCTTGGCCTACAATGGTTGCGCCCCCACGGAAATCGAATTAACTTAATTTAAAAAAATCCCCATCAAAATCCATCTGTTTAAACTGGAGATGTTTTTTTGCATGGGCTGCATCTCAATCCACCGCATCTGCTGATATCACTGATATCTGCAGTGAATGGTGGCAGAGCTAAAGTGGTGTTTGTCAGAACATGAGACTATTATTACCACTATATTGAAAGCTGAGAGTTTCATGAACACAAACGTGTTCTCTGTTTTGCTCTACGACGCCCACACGCCTTATAAGACTCATCTGAAGGTCCCCAGGACCATTTTTTTTTTTTTTTAAGTACACCGTAGAGAGATAGGAGAGATATGGAGATAGTTTAGTGCCTAAAATAAGGGGACAAATAAACTCAGCAAAAAAAGAAATGTTCCTTTTTCAGGGCCCTGTCTTTCAAAGATAATTCGTAAAAATCCAAATAACTTCACAGATCTTCATTGTAAAGAGTTTAAACAATGTTTCCCATGCTTGTTCAATGAACCATAAACAATTAATGAACATGCACCTGTGGAACCGTCGTTAAGACACTAACAGCACAAACCCACAGTCGCACCACCAGACAGGACTGCCGTCCTTGGCCAGCTCTCCTGCTATCTCTCTCAGAATGACCTTCTTGATCCAAATCAGTCAGGTTTCAAGACTAGTCATTCAACTGAGACTGCTCTTCTCTGTATCACGGAGGCGCTCCGCACTGCTAAAGCTAACTCTCTCTCCTCTGCTCTCATCCTTCTAGACCTATCGGCTGCCTTCGATACTGTGAACCATCAGATCCTCCTCTCCACCCTCTCCGAGTTGGGCATCTCCGGCGCGGCCCACGCTTGGATTGCGTCCTACCTGACAGGTCGCTCCTACCAGGTGGCGTGGCGAGAATCTGTCTCCTCACCACGTGCTCTCACCACTGGTGTCCCCCAGGGCTCTGTTCTAGGCCCTCTCCTATTCTCGCTATACACCAAGTCACTTGGCTCTGTCATAACCTCACATGGTCTCTCCTATCATTGCTATGCAGACGACACACAATTAATCTTCTCCTTTCCCCCTTCTGATGACCAGGTGGCGAATCGCATCTCTGCATGTCTGGCAGACATATCAGTGTGGATGACGGATCACCACCTCAAGCTGAACCTCGGCAAGACGGAGCTGCTCTTCCTCCCGGGGAAGGACTGCCCGTTCCATGATCTCGCCATCACGGTTGACAACTCCATTGTGTCCTCCTCCCAGAGCGCTAAGAACCTTGGCGTGATCCTGGACAACACCCTGTCGTTCTCAACTAACATCAAGGCGGTGGCCCGTTCCTGTAGGTTCATGCTCTACAACATCCGCAGAGTACGACCCTGCCTCACACAGGAAGCGGCGCAGGTCCTAATCCAGGCACTTGTCATCTCCCGTCTGGATTACTGCAACTCGCTGTTGGCTGGGCTCCCTGCCTGTGCCATTAAACCCCTACAACTCATCCAGAACGCCGCAGCCCGTCTGGTGTTCAACCTTCCCAAGTTCTCTCACGTCACCCCGCTCCTCCGCTCTCTCCACTGGCTTCCAGTTGAAGCTCGCATCCGCTACAAGACCATGGTGCTTGCCTACGGAGCTGTGAGGGGAACGGCACCTCAGTACCTTCAGGCTCTGATCAGGCCCTACACCCAAACAAGGGCACTGCGTTCATCCACCTCTGGCCTGCTCGCCTCCCTACCACTGAGGAAGTACAGTTCCCGCTCAGCCCAGTCAAAACTGTTCGCTGCTCTGGCACCCCAATGGTGGAACAAACTCCCTCACGACGCCAGGACAGCGGAGTCAATCACCACCTTCCGGAGACACCTGAAACCCCACCTCTTTAAGGAATACCTAGGATAGGATAAAGCAATCCTTCTGACCCCCCCCCCCCCCCCCCCCTTAAAAGATTTAGATGCACTATTGTAAAGTGGCTGTTCCACTGGATGTCATAAGGTGAATGCACCAATTTGTAAGTCGCTCTGGATAAGAGCGTCTGCTAAATGACTTAAATGTAAATGTAAATGTAAAAAGTGCTCTTCACTGATGAGTTGCAGTTTTGTCTCACCAGGGGTGATGGTCGGATTCACGTTTATCGTTGAAGGAATGAGCGTTACTCGGAGGCCTGTACTCTGGAGCGGGATCGATTTGGAGGTGGAGGGTCCGTCATGGTCTGGGGCGGTGTGTCATAGCATCATCGGACTGAGCTTGTTGTCATTGCAGGCAATCTCAACGCTGTGCGTTACAGGGAAGACATCCTCCTCCCTCATGTGGTACCCTTCCTGCTGGCTCATGCTGACATGACCCTCCAGCATGACAATGCCACCAGCCATACTGTGCGTGATTTCCTGCAAGACAGGAATGTCACTGTTCTCCCATGGCCAGCGAAGAGCCCGAATCTCAATCCCATTGAGCACGTCTGGGACCTGTTGGATCGGAGGGTGAGGGCTAGGGCCATTACCCCCAGAAATGCCCGGGAACTTGCAGGTGTCCGGGAACTTGCAGGTGCCTTGATGGAAGAGTGGGGTAACATCTCACAGGCAAATCTGGTGCAGTCCATGAGGAGGAGATGCACTGCAGTACTTAATGCAGCTGGTGGCTACACCATATACTGACTGTTACTTTTGATTTTGACCCCCCCCCCACCCCCCCCCCCCCCCCTTTGTTCAGGGACACATTATTCAATTTCTGTCACATGTCTGTGGAACTTGTTCATTGTCAGCTAGCTGGATGACAACTACTGGCTTCCAGTAGCCATGCCCCTGGATTCTAACTGACTTTCCGTTATTCAATGGTGGTAGTGGTCTAGCTGACCTGTCAAAGTATCGCTTTTGGTGTTGTTGCATGCATTTCCTTGTAGCTGACGACCTCAGGTTGCAGCTGCTGGTTGATGCTGGGAAAGATGGAGCGAAGTCTGCGTCTCATCAGCAACTGGGCTGGTGATTTTAAGATGTCCAAAGAATGTTGTGGTACTCAAGGAGGCTGAGGTAGTAGTCTCTCTTGTCAGCTTTTGCTTTGTCCATGAGTGAATTAGCAATATGCACAGATTTTTCCGCAAAGCCATTACTTTAAGGGTAATGTGGTCTTGTGGTGACGTGTGAAATCCAATGATTTTGTGTTGGATTCAAACTCCTTTGATTTGTAACAGGGGCCATTGTCAGATCTTAAAGTCTACAATGCCATGCCTGGCAAAGGCTGATTTCAGCTTGTGGATCACAGCTGCAGATGTGGTGCTGTGAAGCTTGTCAAGTTCGAAGTATCTTCTATAGTAATCCACTGGTAAGATGTAGCCCTAGTTGTTCCATGTGAACAAATCGGTTGCCACGACCTGCCAGGGTCGGTCTGGGATAAGGTGAGGTAACATTGGCACTTTGGTGTTTGAGGAGCGTTGTTCAAGACAGGTAGGGCATTTACCAACAATGTCTTCTATTTGTTTGCACATTCCGGGCCAAAACAAAATGTCCCGTACTCTCTGTTTGCTCTTTTCCATGCCCATGTGTCCAGCATGGATCTTTGTCAAAATCTCTTCTCTAAGACTGGTAGGAATTATGATTTTCTCCATTCCATTGATCTGTGAAAGTTCATCATGATGGTTCCAGAACTCAGATGCTCAGAGGGTATTTTCTCCTCTCCTTAGGCCGTCCATCCCGTATGACATTCCTCAGCTGTGTGAGTTGTGTCCTTTTCTGTTTCCGCTCGGATCTCCTTCACATTGTGAAGTTGTATTTTTGTAGTTGAAGGATCATTCTCTGTATCCTTGGCGGGGCTGCGGGTAGCGGTTTCCTCATGATTGACTCAAGGGGCTTGTGGTCGGATTCCACAATGACTTGTTGTCCATAGATGTACTGAGGGAAACGCTTACATCCAAACAAAACAGTGTACAGCTCCTTTTTGATTTGAGCATAGTTGATTGCATTTTGAAGCGTAGCTGATGGGCTTTCCTTCTTGCAGTAGCACTGCACCTAGTCCAAACTTCGACGCGTCCACTTTGTTGGGGTCATTGTATTCAAGGATTGGTCCAAGTCTTTCACTTTCTGGAAAGCAATGTCGTGTTGCTTGACCCAGAGGGACTCACTGGACTGCTTTAGCAGCTGATGCAGGGGTACGTTTGCATTGGAGAGGCTGGGTGCAAATTTGGCTAAGTAGTTGACCATGCCAAGCACAGTTTCCATCTCTGCTTGGTTCTTTGGTGGCTCCATTTTCCTTTATGGCTGAGATCTTCCGTGGATCTGGCTTGATTCCTTTCGCTGTAATTAGATGTCCGAGTAGCTGACCTGTAAGTAGCTGACCTCTGTAGCGCTGACTGTGCTCTTCTCAGGGTTGAGCCGGATTCCTCTCTCACGGGACCTTTGCAGCATCTCACGGAGGTTTCTGTCCTGGTCTTCTGTGGTTCAACCATAGACAAGGATGTCGTCCACAATTGCCACAACTCTGTCAAGGCCTTCGTACATCTTGTCGATCTTTCGCTGAAACTCATCTTGGGTTGAGACAATCCCAAAAAGCAGGTGACAAAACCTGTAGCATCCGTTGTGAGCTTAGATTACTCTTCTGTGAGCTTAATAGCCCAGTAGCCTGATTTGGAGTCCATGACACTGAAGTAGTGTGCTCCGACTAGCTTGTGTGTAATGTCATCTAGCGTCGGTAAGGGATAATGGGGGCGTTTGATAGCCTTGTTCAAGTCTCTTGGGTTGAGATATACTCTTTCTCGGTGGGTAGACCACAGCGGTTGCATCTGGGTCAAGGTGAATGGTACATTCTCCTGGGAATAGTCCTCTTCCTGTAAAAACACCAGCAAAATCATCCATTACATTCTTTGTCTCTACTGGTGCTGTCACCGATAAAACTAGCTTGATGAGGTCCATGTCTAAACATGCATTAAGACCTAGCACTGCAGGTCCTCGAATGTCAACAACGTAGAAGTCCAACATCATGTCACTTTGCTTATATTTGCATTTGCATGTGCCTTTTACTAGGAGCTGTTCACCACGCGCAGACTGACTGATTATGGTGGTGGGCTGTAGCTCGCACTCAGATGTCAAGCTGTGGTACTTTTTCAGAGGAATAATGTTTACTTGTGCACCAGTGTCTAGTTTGAACTTGAGCTCTGTGCCTTCTGTTCCTATCTCAATGTCAGCAAAGGCTTGCTCTGTATCTGACATCCAACTTTTCTGTGCCACTGAATCAGTAACAGTTAATCAGCATTTGACTATTTGATTGACTCTTTGATTTCATCTTCACTCACTGTGTGTACTATTTTCCCACGGTAAGATTTGCACGCTTTTACAAAGTGATTCCATTTTCCACATTTAGTACACTGTTTGACTTTAGCTGGGAAATTTTCTTGTTCGCCATGCACTTTGTATCCACAATATCCACATGTTTTGGGGGGTTTTGAGTCTGTGTCGCTCTGTTTTGGAGTTCTGTCACTCTCCATTCTGAGCAAGCTCTCTGGGCACCGGAGGTGTGCTTTGATGTCTGCCTGACTGGGTGCACTGCTTAATGCACTCATGCTGTAGCCCGAAATGGATTTCATCTGAGCCTGTGCTAGCTCGTGAGATCTGGCTATGTCGATAGCTTTGTCCAGCGTTAGCTCAGACCCAATAATTCTAAAGTTTCTCTCTCACTCGTGGTGAGTGCATTCCAAATACAATACGGTCCCTGACCATCTCATCATTGTTTGCGTAATCACAGTCTTTCACAAGCAGATGCAGCTCAGTCAAAACTGTTCAAATGATTCGCTAGCTCCCTGTACTTTCTCATGGAATTTGTACCTAGAAAAAAATCGTATTGGTCTTTGGCACAACATATGCTTCAAAACGGTGGTAGTATGTTGTCAGTACTTTTGATTCAGCCTTGGTAAATGTCCATTTTCACCAATCCACAGGAGCAGGTAGCTGCACTCTTTCTCTTCTCCTCTTTCCTTCAGAGGACCTGTGAACATTAGCTCCACATGCTGTTTGAACTTACGCCATGCATCGGGTAAGTCCATTTGAGGTATAGGAACTCCAGCAAAATCCATCTTTTAGTCCTTTTACTCTGACACCATGTCTTGTTTTGCACGCTTTGCACAAAATAATAAAATGCAGTACGACAGGCTCTTTATAAAACGTAGCGCCTTGTGTTTTAGGTTATTGTACTGCTGAAGGGGAATTTGTCTCCTAGTGTCTGTTGGAAAGCAGCAGATTTTGCTTGTGCTTAGCTCTAAGAATTTGTTCTTAACTGACTTGCCTAGTTAAATAAAGGTAAGATAAAATATAATGTTTTTATTGGTCCTAAAAAACTCCCTAGTCCTTGCCGGTGACAAGTATACCCATAACATGACGCAGCCACCACTATGCTTGAAAATATGAAGAGTGGTACTCTGTGATGTGTTGGATTTGCCCCAAACGTAATGCTTTGTATTCAGAACAGTTAATTTGTTTGCCACTGCAAGGCTTCCTTAGTATTGTGGAGTAACTACAATGTTGTTGATCCATCCTCAGTGTACTCCTATCACAGGCATTAAACTTTTTTATGTCACCATTGGCCTCATGGTGAAATCCCTGAGTGGTTTCCTTCCTCTCCGCCAACTGAGTTAGGAAGGAAGCCTGTATCTTTGTAGTGTCTGGGTGTTTTGATACACCATCCAAAGTGTAATTAATAACTTCACCATGCTCAAAGGTGCTTCAATGTCAGATTTTTTTAGGTGCCCTTCTTTGCGAGTCATTGGAAAACCTCCCCGGTTTCTGTGGTTGATTCTATGTTTAAAATTCACTGCTCGACTGAGGGGCCTTACATATGTGTGGGGTACAGAAAGGAGGTAGTCATTGAAAAACACTATTATTGCACACGAAGTGAGTTCATGCAACGTATTATGTGACTTGTTAGGCACATTTTTACTCCTGAACTTATTTAGGCTTGCCATAACAAAGGGGTTGAATACTTATTGACTTATTAATTCATTTGTAAAATAAATTCTCCAAACATAATTCCACTTTGACATTATGGGGTATTGTGTGTAGGCCAGTGTAAAACAATCACAATTTAATCCATTTTAAATTCCGGCTGTAACACAACAAAATGTGGAAAAAGTCAAGGGGTGTGAATACTTTCTGAACACTGTATAGGGTACGTTTTTACAGTGATTGTATATTTCTAGATAGGCTTTATGTAGTGTATTTTAATTCCATTACTTATTGCATTTTAATGAGGGATTTTATTGGAGGTGCCCAAGAGGTGGATTTGGTGCATGCGTACTTGATCAAAAACAATACTTGAGGCATTTTTTAAGTATTGGCATTTTTTCAGAGCATGTAACTTTTTTGGGGGGGGGAGTACATACCGTCTGTAACGGCAGTAAAGACGATAGTTGCTCAGCGAAACTCCATTCCGAATGTATTTTGACATTATTAAGCTTGAAAAGCTGGTGAATGGCTGCTTCCTGTGCTTAAAAGGAGAATCGCCATATTCAACATCTCCTGTAAATTCAAATTCTGGTTCCAAAAACACCATGCATAATAAAGAAAAATGCATCCTCTGGTGACACTGCATGAATTCTAGCCCTGCAGCGCACAGAGCCATATGATTGTTTTGCTCGCTCACTTCATCATAATCAACAAAAACCCAACAGGTGTTGCGGCTCCCGAAATCACGATAATCTTGATAATGATTATCTATCACTGTTATTGTACGTTTCGCGGCAGAACAACCCTTCTTTTCTCAGTTGGCAACAAAGGAACGACCATTGTGGGTTGGATCAGAGATGCTGTGTGATTTAACCAATCATGCAGGACACTGGTGGGGTTCTGTGTATTATCATTTGCACTCCTGCTGATGCTTTTATATTACAGTGGCACCACTATAACTGGCATAATTGCATCTTCAAACCGCCCAGAGTTGCACCCTTGATCCAAAATCCATTAGCACAGTGCAAGTCCGGGCCCATGGGACAGATGAGGGCTTGGTTCCAACAGGGCTTGATATCACTCCACCACAGTGAATAAAATATTTAGGTTTTGTCTTTGCTTGCTCTTCATTGATTGGCACAGCAAGATAAGAGAGTGTACCATGGCCTTGTAAAATGACATTTTACACTTTTATTTTTACTCAATTATTTATTTGTTTGTGCCAAAATCCACAATCTGTTGCTTTGTCTACTATATATATTAAAGGGCCACAGGATATTTTCTTATTCCACAACATTTTAACTTTTACAGCCACCCCCTCTGTGTATTATTGTCTATCAAATTACATGCCTGTAATTCCGGTCTTTCAATACTAGACTGTCTAGCTGTCAAACAACGACTTGAGGTTTCCTCTCACAGTGAGATGAAGATTTTATGGCTTCCTTCTCTGCCTCATGGATCGTATCTCTTGAGAAAGGTAAAGTTTTCTTTCCTCCAGTCTTTTCCAGTTCAGTCCCACAATGCTCTATATTGGCTGTTACATAATGGCAACACAGCACCTCAGGGCAATAGTTCTTACTCAGCGACAGGTGGAAATCTGATAAACAAACTCTGTTATTTTCATTGTTGAAAGGCTTGATCAAATTATACTTTTACACAGTTTGAACATATTGAGAATGGGAGCCACAACTCTCTTTCGTGGGAGAAATGAATGTCTCAGAACATTTCAAAGGTCTCCTGCACAATAGGAATGTGCCCAATGAATTATGTAACCTAATATACAGTGGTACATTTTTGTGCATATTTTAGTTAATATTGTGTCATGACGTTGCACTGTTGGGTGAGGTTTATGACCCCCCCCCCCCCCCCCCATAAATACCTTTCCCCCTTTTCTCTCCACTCTACAGAATGGACTCTTGGAAAGCCTTTTGTTAACATAGAGAGAGTATGGTAACATCAAAAGATTTGGGAATGGAACAATATTTCCCCTTCTCAACCAGTTGAAAGTGTCCATTTGGTACTTAAAGAATATGATGTCAGATCAGTTGTTCTCTGGGACATTATATCTGATGATAGGACGACATAAATTGTATCTTGGAAAGTCTACACATTCTAGTTATCAGATTCACATGGAATTGTTGTGCAATTTAAATGTTTAAATTTGAAACTATTTGTGAGAAGATGAAACTATGCTCACTCAGTGGCCACGCCCAAGTGAACAGACATTGGTTGAGAACTATGAAACACGCCCTTCTCTCCCACTGTACAAAAGCCTGTTGATGGAAGTCAACCTTAGTTCCCGATGACGTGAGTACTGGTGTCCATACGTTTAAAAGGGCTAATTTCAACTACAACCTAACAAAATTAGTATTTAGTTCCAGAAATATTAGGACTGCTGTCCTAATGTTTAAAAGGGCAAATTTCAACGTGGACGACCACCACACTGGAATGGTGAATTTCGACTAGACCTGCCAGAATACAGCGCGAGCTGATTATGGCAACTTGGTATGAACTTTGAACGATTATTCACTAAAGAAGAAGTAATACCTCCTAGACGTTGAGTTATCAGCTGCAGCTGTAAATGTACTTGGCCTAGGAAAGGACAGACAATCTGCGAAGAACGACAGGGTACTTTAACGTATCCGCTCTACAACACTACGAGCAGAAAGATTATTCAAAGGACAATTGCGATCTCTGCTGGGTAAACCAGTTTTCCATCTTCGACCCATCCATCGAAGCGCAGCTCAGAGTAAATATATATATCTTGCATTTTCCTCTTCCGAATGGGAGGTTATTAGAATGCATAAGATTCTGTATTTACTGTAGCATAGCTTCTCAAGATCCGATAGAGATTCAATCCCTTTGTCCCTCAGTCTTCCCGCTCTTTCATTCAAACCCAACCCCCTTCCTTTGTGTAACCAGCCGTCATACCAGGTTAGCCCACTAGTGGCTTTTCATGACATGATTAGTAATCGATGTGTGAGCTATCCCCTGTGTATATATATGTAATTATGTGTGATTATTTAAGTATTTAGTAAATAAATAATTAAGCCAATTTGTGCATTGCTGATTCAACTTATTAGCTAAGGTTTGTGCAGACAACCAAGTACTTACGACAATCAGAATTAGACCGATCGAGGTGCCGATTAATAATTGACTGCTATTGATATAAAAGATCTTCAGATCTTTAAGAGAGTGGATTCGGGAGATAACCACTCTATATAAATGAATGCTTCTGTCATGCCCAAGGTTTATTAATGGTTTAATTGTTGCATGGTTTAATTCAATCACGTAATCAATTGAACTATAGGTAATCGATTTGATAAAATACCATGTCATATCATTTAATCATAGTCAGACACGACAATTGTTTACCTATCAATAATATAGTAGTGTCATATGGATACAATTGCCAAGTATACTGTACCTGTTGCACTCTTGCATGGCATTCAGAAAATAATATTAGTTCTGACTCATTGGTCTTGGCAGCTCAGTTGCTCATCCTGAGGGCACATTACGAGGGTTACAAAATCACGTTTGATACGGTTTAATTTATTCCATTCCAGCCGTCCTCCTATAGCTCCTCCCACCAGCCTTGTCTGATTTCAAGTGCTTTTTTCTACAATTACAGAACACTCGCGTGGTAAACCCAACAAACAACTCACCCGTGCTGTCGCACTGATTACAGACATTAAATGTTGATTGAGTTGATGGATATGGTAATTATGTATATTTGTATGGGTGGATGCTATGTATTGCAGTATAACAATTTCATTTTGTCTTAGATGGAGATAACACAGTCTAAGGAAGATGTGAGTAATAGCTTTCCAAAAAATCCCCTAAATCCAGCCAGTGACTTAAACATACCGTTTGACTTGGGATCGACTTCAAACTGAAATTTCTCTGAAAAAACATGTGAAAGGGGATTGTGTTCAACCTTCAAAGGAACATATGGTATACTTTTTGCATTAACTTAACTTTTCCGGGGAAAATCCAGAGAACAATAAAGATAGATCATAAGAGGTAACAATCCATACTTAGTGAATTCAACTCGCAGCGATTGAATCAAAGGCCTTATTTGAAGCATGTTTTCTTCGCCTCCAACACAGCCTTTAGTAGAGTTGATATACAGACTGGCAAAATAAAGGAAACATCAACAATTTGTCTTAGGGTGTTGGGCCACCACGAGCTGCCAGAACAGCTTATTGGCAGGATGAGACACCATTCTTTCACAAGAACGTCCATAATTTGGTGTTTTGTTGATGGTGTTGGAAAACGCTCTCAGGCTCCGCTCAAGAATCTCCCATAAGTGTTCAATTGGGTTGTGATCTGGTGACTGAGACACACACACACACACACACACACACACACCCTTTAAAACCCCTATGCTCCTTTGAGACCCCTCTTTCAAAGTCACTGAGATCTCTTCTTCTAGACATGGTAGTAAAAATAATGGCCAACGGGCATTTCTATACATGACCCTAAGTACGATGGAATGTTAACCGCTTAATTATTAAGGAACCACACGTGTGGAAGCACCTGCTTTTAATATACTTTGCATCCCTCATTTACTCAAATGTTTCCTTTATTTTGGCAGTTACCTGTAGAATCATTAGTAGTAGCAACCAGGAAATGGATTAAAATTGACCTATGGACTGATTTGCCTGCAGCCTCACTTAAATTATTAATTCTCCCTACAAAGAGTTGAGCTTCTTTCACTTCTCTCACATGTCTGCGTCATTCATTTGTAATACTATGACATGCTATTTTAATGCAGTATGAAGTTTGGTGTTGTATTACAAAATGGTTGTGTGCGAACTCTTGTGGTGGCCTGTATTTGCTCTAGTTCTGTCAAACCGTATAACACTGCTCTACAAAATTTGGTAAGCAAACATAATATTAAGTCGGGGAGTAGTCTGCTGTGTGTGTGTGTGTGTTTATGAATTCAAATCACCTGTGTGGGCTGGGTTGCCCCCCGGCCTCCCATCTTTGATTGACCTCTGTCACGAGTCAAGTGTCTGAAGCACTTCAGTTGCTCTGTGCTGTCATCCTCACCCCTGGACTGGAGAAGTCAATTAGACATCGTCTCTCCACCGGAAACACACCAGCCGCATGTACCCGCATTACAAAACAAGGCAAAGCATCTTATTTACAACCCAAGGATATTGACAATGAATTCAGAATGTCAAGGACCCACGCATCAGTGTGCTAAAACACATTTACAATTCCAGCTCGCCCATCCCAGTGCAGCTTGAGTGTGTGCACTCATTACTTACGGAATTAAATACAGCGGCAATTTGTGTTTGGCCCCTCTTTTTCTCTTGTAGCATAAGGGAAGGGTTTTGAGAGGAACGCAGCAACAGCAATTTGGGTGAGCTGAGGAATGAGGTTTTTGAATTTTTCCACTTTAACAATCCTATTGTTTTAAGGTGATTATTCGCTCACCCCAAAATGCATTGAAAAGATGCCTGATTATTTCAGGAAATGAATGCGCTGGAGAATTCCGTCTGAGACTAATTAGTAGGTGCAGCACTGAGACAGCATAATGATTACAGAGTGGAGAAACAATGCGCTGCCGTGATCACATTCCCTTCACTTTCTCAGCCCTCGCCTAATGTGAATGTACACAGAGTGCCTCTGCCAAAACGTGCAATGCAATGTGAATATGCCCCCTTCCCTTCCTCCTTCCCCCCAGCCAATCCCTTAAGCCCCTCCCCTCCTGTACTGAAACCGGTGTCTCCGTCTGCTTGGGAGAGCCTACCTCCTCAAACAGATGTTGCCTGCCCTCCCCCAGGGCCCCCCCCCCACCCACCATAAATATGTCTGTCAGCCGACTAACAGACAAACTTACCCAGCCTGGAGAGAGAGGCGTGTAGGCTGCATGCTCAAATGGGTAAATAAATGAAACGAGGAAGTGTATTCAACACTTAATACACTTCCCTGGAGCAAAGACCCCTTAATACATTTAACGAGGTGATGTGTGTGTGTACATTTGTGTCTCTATCTGTGTGTCGGTCTCTCCCTCTGTGTGTGTGTGTGTGTGTGTGTGTGTGTGTGTGTGTGTGTGTGTGTGTGTGTGTGTGTGTGTGTGTGTGTGTGTGTGTGTGTGTGTGTGTGTGTGGTCTTTCTCTCTCACACACAAACACAGAGAGAGAGGATACCTCTTCATGAATACCATCCCTGTAAACATGGGTGAAAACAATGGATTATGAGGAAATGAGCTTCTTCACTTGGCAGCATAAATCAGTAGGGAGCCAATCCTCTCTAATGGAAAGCAGAGGCCCACGCCCCCAAGACTTATCAATCATGGAGATAGAGCTGCCACCATATTGACTAGGCACCAAACAAGCAATATCTGAGATGAGGTTTAAGTGCTATTCCCCATGGTGGTCACATTGTATATCATTTCACTGCCAATATCTCATGGAACTATTATTGAATTGCTAGTATGTATAGTTACACTACCATACAATGTACATGGAACAGCAGACCATTGTTGTGTTTGCTTCTTCATTTCATACATAGGCAATCAATACATTTCTATAAATCTCAGTAAAGGTCGTGAGGTTCATGGTAATTGAAGGTTCTTGTTATTTAAAGGTTTTGGAGACTGATATAGTCGATAGGCCTACATGTTTGTTTTTGCAATTATGCAATCTGTGTGTATTCAACATTGTTGCAGTAAACCTGTTTCAGTAAATGTCCTTGGTTGAATTCAAGAACCCCTCCTTCATCCTACGAGATGAGACTTAGGGAATGAAACGACTATACTGCACAGCATGAATTTAATACACTGCACATTATCAAGGCAACAACCCTTAGAAAGCCTACCTTTATTAATATCCACTTTGTTTTCACCCCCAATCACACGTTAGCCATCCCAGTAAAGGATGCTTTGGGAATGTGGTGCAAAACGTGAAATTCTGTTCTTAACGTCTGACCTGTTTCAGTGGGAGTCATCTGCACCACAAAGCATGTCGGTTGCTGCTTAATTTAGCAATCACAGTTCTCCGGCTTCAGCCTCCTCTGAGCTCCAACCAACGGCAGCGACAAGCTCACTGGTTTTAGATCAACGTCAGGATAATGTTATTCACATTTCGTACACTGCCCAGTGGTGTCCCCCTCATTAGGAAGCACAACAAAGGGAGAATCTCAATTGGATTTCCTTGATTCCTCGTATCCTCTCCTCGGTCCTTTCCTCGCCTCCTTTTGAAAAAGGTCAAAGATAATTGAGGAGTGGATGAGAGGAAACGTGGAAACAAATGAGCTTGAATTAAATGAGACTCCTTCTCTAGCACGTCATCAGGCAAATTATGTTGTAAAGTGGTAAAAAGAAATGTAGCTAGTTGGCCCCAAAAATTAAGTAGCGTATCGTTTTTAAACGTGTGCATGCTTTTCTCATCTGAGAAAACAACATCTGTTTTAAAGGTTGGTGTGGTGGATTTCATAACTCTTCCAAGGCAGGATACACCTGAGCATTCTTCACAGGAGGAGGCAATCGAGAAGAGGCGCAATTGACGCTCTCCTATGGCGACCACGGAGGAGAGGAATACGGAGAAGTCGAGGAGAGGACAGACTTTTGCTCCATTGAGAATCTCCCAAGGGATATACTGCAGAAGAGTATTGAAATCCCAAGGAACAATGCAGAACATGTGATGTCACACTGCTATCTACGGTTTCCAGGACTAGTGTTTGGGGGGGTGGCTATAAAGTTGGTTCTGTACTGTGACAAACAACAGGCAAAACAGCAGTATAGACCCTTAGGCTTGATATACTCTGGGGAACTCAAGGCTGTCAAGATAAGTTGCATTATGTCCCACAATTTGAAGGAAAAAAAAGTTGTCATAGGATTTTTTTACAAGAACTTTGACAAGTACAGTAAGATGCAACCGTTCCCTACAATACAAATACTGATTTTCAAAAGCAAACACTGAAAAAAAGTTGGTCTGCCTTATTTGCGCTATGCTAAGAATGGATCCTTGCCAATCTCAGCTGCAGCCAATCAGACTTCTCCTAGACTTTTGTCTGGTGTTGTCATTGGGTCAGGAGGTTAATGGTTTCTTGTTTTATCAAATCAGATTTATTATCCAAGCACTGATGAATTTGTCTGTATTGTGTGCCTATTCAGGCACCAGGAAGCTAGTCTTTAATTAGCTGGCTGCTAATTGTAGTGATTATCAACATCCTCTTGAGGCTTTGTAAACGGGAGTAAGAACAGAAATCACTCACTTTTGGGAATGGCAACAGATGAGACTTTTTCCAATTCTTCTTTCCTCGATTCATCTCATGCTCTCTTCTCGCCTCCTTCTCCAATACCTCTTCCCGTTCAGGAGGCTGAAAAGATTCAACGTGTGCCCTCGGATCCTCAAAAAGTTCTACAGCTGCACCAATGAGAATCTTTAACTGGCTGCATTCCCGCTTGGTATGGCATCTGCTTGGCATCCAACTGCACGGCGCTATAGAGGGTAGGTCATACGGCCCAGTACATCACTGGTGCCGAGCTCCTTGACATCCAGGACCTCTATACCAGGCGGTGTCAGAGGAAGGCCCTACAAATTGTCAAAGACTCCTGCCACCCAAGTAATGGACTGTTCTCTCTGCCACCTCACAGCAAGTGGTACTGATGAAAGTCTGGAACCAACATGGCCCTGAACAGCTTCTACTTGTACGCCCAAGCCATAAGACTGCTAAATAGTTAATCCGGGTAGCTATTGGTAACTATTTAACCAATAGCTAACTGGACTATCTGCGTTGACCTTTTTTGCACTAACTCTTTTGACTCAAAACTTATGCTGCTGCTACTGTTTATTATTTATGCTGTTACCTAGTCATTTTATCCCTACCTATATATACATATCTACCTTTAATTAGCTTGTACCTCTGCACATCTGTACTGGTACTCCCTATATTGTTACTCATTGTGTATTTATTCCTCGTGATATTATTATTTATATATTTTTTTATCTCTGGATTGTTGAGAAGGGCCCATGAGTAATCAATTCACTGTTAATCTACACCTGTTGTTTATGAAGCATGTGACAAATACAATTTCCCATGTGACTCAGTTGGTAGAACATGGCGCTTGCAACGCCAGGGTTGTGGGTTTGATTCCCACGGGAGACCAGTATTAAAAAAAGTATAAAATCCCAACAACAACAAAGATGTTGTCACATGCACCGAATACAACAGACCTTACAGTGAAATGCTTACTAACAAGCCATTAACCAACAACGCAGTTGTAAGAAAAAGACCTACAAAAAAATGCTAAATAAAAGTAACAAATAATTAAAGAGCAGCAGTAAAATAACAATAGCGAGACTATACACAGGGGGGTACCGGTACAGAGTCAATGTGTGGGGGCACTGGTTAGTTGCGGTAATATGTACATGTAGGTAGAGTTATTAAACTGACTATGCATAGATGACAGAGAATAACAGCGGTATAAAAGGGGGGGCAATGCAAAAAGTCTGGTTAGCCATTTGAATAGATGTTCAGGAGTCTTATGGCTTGGGGTAGAAGCTGTTTAGAAGCCTCTTGGACCTAGACTTGGTGCTCTGGTACCGCTTGCCGTGCGGTAGCAGAGAGAACAGTCTATGACTAGGGTAGCTGGAGTCTTGGACAATTTTTAGGGCCTTCCCCTGACACCGCCTGATATAGAGGTCCTGGATGGCAGGAAGCTTGGCCCCAGTGATGTACTGAGCCGTACGCACTACCCTCTGTAGTGCCTTGCAGTCGGAGGCCGAGCAGTTGCCATACCAGGCAGTATTGCAACCAGTAAGGATGCTCTCGATGATGCAGCTGTAGAACCTTTTGAGGATCTGAGGACCCATTACCCATGTCTCCTGAGGGGGAATAGGTTTTGTCGTGCCCTCTTCACGACTGTCTTGGTGTGCTTGGACCATGTTAGTTTGTTGGTGATGTGGACACCAAGGAACTTGAAGCTCTCAAAAATGTATGCACTTACTACTACTGTAAGTCAATCTGGATAAAATAAGTAGAAGAAGGCCTGAGGGGAAGGACCTTGAACTTTCTGCAACATGGTTGAGAAGGATGAGATAGACCTCAAAAGTCATGATAGTATTTATCTTTTGCTTAGGCAATGTTTGAATATTTCTCAATGTGTAACATTGTGAGAAAATGTCATTATTTTCAGTTGTAACAGGTGCTGAAGCCTATATTGTGCTCAAATGGATTGCGGCAAACATATTACAGGGGAGAAGCACAATTGCTCTTTGCAGACATTGACTGCGACATTGGAATCCACTAGCAATCATATGGTTGTTAGCAACTTTGATAACCTAACTTCAAGATGCCCTTTAAAAGCCCAATCCCAAATCGACCCCTTTTACCCGACCCCATATGCACTTCAACTTCCAGAAGATCTGAGAGGATTGGATAGCAAAGGTATTTTATAGCCTCATCAAATCAAAGTTTACTTGTCACGTGTGCTGAATACAACAGGTGTAGACCTTACAGTGAAATGCTTACTTACAAGCCCTTAACGAACAGTGCAGTTTTTAAGTAAAACATAGGTATTAGGTAAACAATAGATAAGTACATTATTAAAAAAATAAAACAGTAAAAAATAACAGTAGCGAGGCTATATATAAGTGCTTCCGGTACGGAGTCAATGTGCGGGGGGGGGGGGGGCACAATGCATAGTCCGGGTAGCCATTTGATTAGCTGTTCAGGAGTCTTACGGCTTGGGGGGGGTAAAGGCTGTTGAGAAGCCTTTTGGTCCTAGACTTGGCGCTCCAGTACAGCTTGCCATGCGGTAGCAGAGAGAACAGTCTATGACTAGGGTGGCTGGAGTCTTGGACAATATTTAGGGCCTTCTTCTGACACCGCCTGGTATAGAGGTCCTGGATGGCAGGCAGCTTAGCCCCAGTGATGTACTGGGCCGTACGCACTACCATTTGGTAGTGCCTTGCGGTTGAAGGCTGAGCAATTGCTATACCAGGCAGTGATGCAACCAGTCAGGATGCTCTCAATGTTGCAGCTGTAGAACCCTTTGAGGATCTGATAACCTATGCCAAATCTTTTTAGGTTCCTGAGGAGGAGTAGGCTTTGTCGTGCCCTGTTTGGACCATTCTAGTTTGTTGGTGATGTGGACACTTGAAGCTCTCAACTTGCTCCACTACAGCCCCGTCGATGAGAATGGGGGCCTGCTCCTCCTTTTCCTGTAGTCCACAATCATTTTCTTTTTTCTTGATTATGTTGAGGGGTAGGTTGTTATTCTGGCACCACCCGGCCAGATCTCTGACCTCCGTATAGGCTGTCTCGTCTTTGTCAGTGATCAGGCAAACTTAATAATGGTGTTGGAGTCGTGCCTGGCCATGCAGTCATGGGTGAACAGGGAGTACAGGAGGGGACTGAGCACGCACCCCTGAGGGGCTCCAGTGTTGAGGATCAGCGTGGCAAATGTGTTGTTACCTACCCTTACCACCTAGGGGCGGCCCGTCAAGAAGTCCAGGATCCAGTTGCAGAGGGAGGTGTTTAGTCCCAGGATCCTTAGCTTAGTGATGAGCTTTGAGAGCACTATGGTGTTGAATGCTGAGCTGTAGTCAATGAATAACATTCTCACATAGATGTTCCTTTTGTTCAGGTGGGAAAGGGCAGTGTGGAGTGCAATAGAGATTGCATCATCTGTGGATCTGTTTGAGTGGTGTTGGAGTGGATCTAGGGTTTCTGGGATAATGGTGTTAATGTGCCATGACCAGCCTTTCAAAGCACTTCATGGCTACAGACGTGAGCGCTACGGGTCTGTAGTAATTTAGGCAGGTTACCTTAGTGTTCTTGGGCACAGGGACTATGGTGGTCTGCTTGAAACATGTTGGTATTACAGACTCAATCAGGGACCTGTTGAAAATGTCAGTGAAGACCCCTGCCAGTTGGTCAGCACATGCCTGGAGCACACGTACTGGTAATCTGTCTGGCCCAACGGCCTTGTGAATGTTGACCTGATCACTGCATGATCACACAGTCGTCCGGAACAGCTGATGCTCTCATGCATGCCTCAGTGTTGCTTGCCTCGAAGCAAACATAGAAGTGATTTAGCTCGTCTGGAAGACTTGTGTCACTGGGCAGCTCGCGGTTGTGCTTCCCTTTGTAGTCTGTAATAGTTTGCAGGCCCTGCCACATCCGACGAGTGGAGCCGGTGTAGTACGCTTCAATCTTAGTCCTGTATTGGCGCTTTGCCTCTTTGATGGTTTGTCAGAGGGCGTAGCGGGATTTCTTATAAGCGCCCGGGTTAGAGTCCCGCTCCTTGAAGGTGGCAGCTTTACCCTTTAGCTCAGTGCGGATGTTGCCTGTAATCCATTGTTTATGGTTGGGGTATGTACGTACAGTCACTGTGGGGACGATGTCATTGATGCAGTTATTGATAAAGCCAGTGACTGATGTGGTGTACTCCTTCCTCAATGCCATCGGAGGAATCCCGGAACATATTCCAGTATGTGCTTGCAAAACAGTCCTGTAGCTTTGTGGTGCTTTGTGGTGCTAAATAAACAGCAAATAGTGTGGTCTACAGCTTATCATGAGATACTCTACTTTAGGTGAGCAAAATCTAGAGACTTCATTAGATTTCGTGCACCAGCTGTTGTTTACAAATATACACAGACCGCCCCCCCTCGTCTTACCGGGGTGTGCTGTTCTATCTAGCCGGTGCAGCGTATATCCCGCCAGCTGAATGTTATCCATGTCGTCATTCAGCCACGATTCGGTGAAACATAAGACATTACAGTTTGATATCTTGTTGGTAGGATATTTGTGATCGTACCTCGTCTAATTTATTGTCCAATGATTATACATTGGCAAGTAGTATTGATGGTCATGGCAGATTTCCCACTCGCCGTCGGCGGATCCTTACAAGGCTCCCCGCCCTGCGTCCTCTATACCTGCGTCTCTTCCTCTTGCCAATAACTGGGATGTTGGCCTTGTCGGGTGTTCGGAGTATTATGTACAAAATAAGTTACAAGTGACACGGAAAAAAAACACATGATAGCACAATTGGTTAGGCACCCGTAAAACGGCTGCCATTTCTTCCGGCGCCATTTTTTCATCTTGCCCTCTGATGATAAGCTGTACACTTCTGCGTTGTTTTGAAACAGCATGTGCATTGATTATATTCGTTTTTGTGTTTCTCTTTTCAGTGATCAGTTGCACATCCTACAGTATGTGTACATGGCTCCTGTTCTGTTGAAGATGTCTCAAAGAAATTCTGTCTTTTATCTGAAAGAAATCCACAGTCGGAGCTTGAAGTTGCTCAAAGCACACTGACCACAACATTATCCATCTGATTCATTTAAAGCCAGCTCAGTTTGAGCAGTAGCTTGATTCTCAGCATGTGCTGGATACATATTGATTTACACTGGGTGGAGCCATCCATCTCAGCTGATAGGGTTGTTGTGTGCTCTCCACTTCTGGACTTGCTGCTTGTATTTAAGTAGTTGATAGATATTGCATGAGATGTAACTAATCGATTCATGCCCTTGTCATGAAAAGTAATTTATGGCTTTGGGCACAGCCAATAGTTTCCTCTAATTAAGCTGGTTTATTTTCAAATCAAAAGCTAGTGTGCATGGTATCCCCTGAGAAGTGTTTGTGAGTGTGTGTGTGTGTGTGTGTGTTTGGGGGGGGGGGGGGGGATTTTATTACTTTCCTCATGGGTACCGGAAGTCCCCACAAGTATAGTAAAACATGGAACATTTTCCTTTGTGGGGATATTTCCCAGGTTCCCACTAGGGGTTACGTGTAGGGTTAGGATTACAATCAGGGTTAGAAGTTAGAATTAAGGTTAGGGGTTTAGGGAAAATAGGATTTTGAATGGAAATCAATGTTAGGTCCCCACAAGGATATTAATACATAAAGTGGGTGTGGGGGGAATACATTGATTCTTGTATTGATTCTTGTTTATTTTAGTATGTTCTGTCTGTCTGTCTGGCTGTGTCTGTCTGTCTTGTGGCAGACAGGCAGAGAATTGCCCTTTATTTCAAGCTCCAGCCACTCCCAACCACAAGCTGCTTCCCCTAGCAAGCTAGGCTGCAGAGCCACATTCACACCTGAGGCCACTCAGGCAAATTAGGGCAGCCACACCAGAGCCAACCAAGAAAAAAACCTGTAGTTTCAATAGCAACTACAGTAGTCCCGACTCCAGGATGCTGGCCTTCTAGGCAGAGTTGCAAAGAAAAAGCCGTATCTCAGACTGGCCAATAAAAATAAAAGATTAAGATGGGCAAAAGAACACAGACACTGGGCAGAGGAGCTCTGCCTAGAAGGTCAGCATCCCAGAGTCGCCTCTTCACTGTTGACGTTGAGACTGGTGTTTTGCGGGTACTATTTAATGAAGCTGCTAGTTGAGGACTTGTGATGTGTATGTTTCTCAAACTAGACATAAAAAATGGACATAATTTGAGTCAATTGGAGGTGTACCTGTGGATGTATTTCAAGGCCTGCCTTCAAACTCAGTACCTCTTTGCTTGACATCATGGGAAAATCAAAAGAAAACAGCCAAGACCTCAGAAAAAAAATTGTAGACCTCCACAAGTCTGGTTCATCCTTGGGAGCAATTTCCAAACGCCTGAAGGTACCACGTTCATCTGTACAAACAATAGTACGCAAGTATAAACACAATGGGACGAGGCAGCTGTCATACCACTCATGAAGCAGATGCGTTCTGTCTCCTAGAGATGAACGTACTTTGGATGAAAAGTGCAAATCAATCCCAGAACAACAGCAAAGGACCTTGTGAAGATGCTGGAGGAAACAGGTACAAAAGTATCTACATCCACAGTTAAACAAGTCCTATATCGACACAACCTGAAAGGACGCTCAGCAAGGAAGAAGCCACTGCTCCAAAACCGCCATAAAAAAAAGCCAGACTATGGTTTGCAACTGCACAAAGATTGTACTTTTTCGAGAAATGTCCTCTGGTCTGATGAAACAAAAATAGAACTGTTTGGCCATAATGACCATCGTTATGTTTGGAGGAAAAAGTGGGAGGCTTGCAAGCCGAAGAATACCATCCCAACCGTGAAGCACGGGGGTGGCAGCATCATGTTGTGGGGGTGCTTTGCTGCAGGAGGGACTGGTGCACTTCACAAAATAGATTGCATCATGAGGGAGGAAAATTATGTGGATATATTGAAGCAACATCTCAAGACATCAGTCAGGAAGTTAAAGCTTGGTCGCAAATGGGTCTTCCAAATGGACAATGACCCCAAGCATACTTCCAAAGTTGTGGCAAAATGGCTTAAGGACAACAAAGTCAAGGTATTGGAGTGGCCATCACAAAGCCCTGAACTCAATCCTATAGAACATTTGTGGGCAGAACTGAAAAAGCGTGTGGGAGCAAGGAGGCCTTCAAACCTGACTCAGTTACACCAGCTCTGTAAGGAGGAATGAGTCAAAATTCACCCAATTTATTGTGGGAAGGTTGTGGACGGCTACCCAAAACGTTTGACCCAAGTTAAACAATTTAAAGGCAATGCTATCAAATACTAATTGAGTGTATGTAAACTTCTGACCCACTGGGAATGTGATGAAATAAATAAAAGCTGAAATAAATCATTCTCTCTACTATTATTCTGACATTTCACATTCTCAAAATAAAGTGGTAATCCTAATTGACCTAAAACAGGGAATATTTACTAAGATTAAATGTCAGGAATTGTGAAAAACTGAGTTTAAATGTATCTGGCTAAGGTATATGTAAACTTCCGACTTCAACTGTGTATACTGTGTGTGTGTGTGTGTGTGTGTGTGTGTGTTTGTGTATGGAAATATATATAAAACACAGAAAAACACACGTTGTTGACTGCACTGGACCTTTAGAGTGTTGCTAATCAAGTGAAGTTTCTCCTGTGGATCTTGTGGAACTGTTTGGACTGGGGGCTATTTCTAAAGCCTCCTGGATTACAATAATGACTTTCTTTTGGCTTACTGAACACATTGAGCAGAGCTGAACTGGTAAGAGTTATCATTTTTTGGTTTTCTTTTCTGTTCGATTTATCGGATTGTGGCTATTTTGGGGATTCTGTTGCCTGGCTTGGTTTATGTGCATCAGTGGTATTTACGATGCTTATTGAATATTTAGTGTTTTTGTGCAGAAGGTCCCTGGTTCAAGCCTAGGTCGGAACCCATCTGTTACTGTATGCACTGTATACATACGCCTACTTTTTCAAGAAGGCCAGTTCAGATAAAAATGTATTGTGTTCAGCAGATTGTCTGTTATGTAGAATACGGAATCGAATCAGCTTTATCTGCTACGTTCTGAATGTTTCACCTCCCTGAACACCCCCCCCCCCCCCCCCCCCCCCTGTTAGCATGGCAATGTCAGGACGGGCTTCTCTTCCTGTGGAAAGACTTTCCCCCCAGGGTCAGACCAAACAACAACTCTACAAAAGCACACAGTGGCGGGCTGTCATGGCTTGAGTCTGGTCTTGCATTTCCTTACATTACCATCTGTCTCTCTGACATCACTCAACAGTTTCTAATGAATTCAGTCCAATCTCCTGGAGTCAGCCACGTCACTCAGCCAATAGTGATGGGAAGTTCGGCTCTTTTTACTGTCTCTAATCTTTCTACTAATTTCGTTCATTTGAGTCAGTCATGCCCAGAGCACGCAGCACCCCCTACCGGCGAACAATGAACTGAAATCTCGAAAGAGTCATTATTCTACAAGCCTCTCATTTACGTCGTTCACCATAGGTGACTTATTGGAGCTTTCATTTTTGACTGAGATTTGTAAACGTGTGCTTTAAACAATGTACATTTGTGATTGCTAGGCATACAAATAAGATTATGTTTGGATACATTTTAAACGAGGTCTAGTTGTGGCCGCAACTCGACTATATTGTGAACAACTCTTGGCAGAATGCATTGCTTGACTGCGGTGAGGGTGATAAGTGCAATGCCGATTCATTCTTGAGTTTGAGTCTATTGAGCAGAGGCTGTGTATGTTATGGTTCTACAAAGCTGTGTCCATCATAACATTCAATAATTAATTAATTGCAGTCACTCTTGCACCATGCCTAAACAATTACCAGGTCAAAAAATATCTTTTTCTTCTCTATACTCATGATCTATTTTCCTGTGCGCGCATATGACAGACAGTTAGTTGGTGGTTGGTGAACGTCTCTGGAGCCGTTGAGCCGGAGGAGCGTGTATTAATCCTGCCGTAGGACTCATTGCGGCCACCACTAGCAGGTCAAACAAACGACTAAAATGAACGAGTCACTCATAAAAACAAATCATGACTCTTGAGTCAGTAAAAGGTTGTTCAAAACTGAACGGCACATCACTATCAGCCAAGCCTGGCACTTCAACCATCAGAAAACAGAGGTTCAACGCTGCTGTGTTTGCAAACTGTGCATGCTAATAATGCTTTACCTTGGCTTGAAATCCCTGCTGCATGTGAGAATGTGGTGATTTGACGATTCTAGAACTTTCCTAAACACTTTAAGTATGTAGTAACTACTTTGTGAAAGCATGCAGAAGCTTATTTTATACAGTAGGTTTATAGTCAGGGTTGAGGTCAATTCCAGTCAATTCTAGCCTTGTACGAACCATCCTGATCTAGTGAGCTTACATTTTGTTTCACTAGAGAATGGAAGCTCGCGAGATCAGGATGATTCTTACAAGGCTAAGTCAACTCGGGATGTGCACTGAAATTCCAATTTTCTTGAATGCTTTTCAATTGGCAACATTTAGAATTGGAATTTGGTTTACTTTCTGAGTTGACTGGAATGTGTCCATAGTATGGCACAGATATCAAAAGTGTTTCACACTTGCTCCCTTTCAGCCATTTTTTGTAAACTCAGTGCAGTTCACTTCATGTTTTGTGCATTGTGAACACTCCAAAGGGACTCATATCCCTCAACAGAACCCCCGAAGCGAACCGAACTGAGACCATCTCGAGATGTGGTCTAAGTTCGGTTCGCTTGAATTCTAACTGTCTGGTTCCCTTTTATTAGAAAAATGTGGACACAAAGCTACCCAGGTTCGCTTGTCATTATTCCCGTACCACACACTAGACTACTGCAATACCGTTTCCCCTGACATAAACCATCACATTGGTGCCAGAAAAGAGAGAAGATGATGTACAGGTTGGCAGAAAAAACATGTGCTGTTTTTGGATATCTACCATAAACCGCCTCCAGCATCATTTAAAAGAATTTGGCTGTACGTCCAACTGGCCTCACAATCGCAGACCACATGTAACCATGCCAGCTCAGAACCTCCACATCCGGCTTCTTCACCTGCGGCATCGTCTGAGACCAGCCACCCGGACAGCTGATGAAACTGTGGGTTTGCACAATTGAAGGATTTCTGCACAAACTGTCAGAAACCCTTTCAGGGAAGCTCATCTGCATGCTCATCGTCCTCACCAGGGTCTTGACCTGACTGCAGTTTGGCATCAAAACCAACTTCAGTGGGCAAATGTTCACCTTCGCTGGCCACTGGCACGCTGAAGAAGAAGTGTGCTTTTCGCGGATGAATCCCGATTTCAACTGTACCGGGTAGATGGCAGACAGCATGTATGGCGTTGTGAGGGTCAGCTGTTTGCTGATGTCAATGTTGTGAACAGTGCCCCATGGTGGCGGTGGGGTTATTGTATGGACAGGTATAAGCTACGGAAAATGAACACAATTACATTTTATCATTGGCAATTTGAATGCACAGCGATACCGTGATGAGATCCTGAGGCCCATTGTCATGCCATTCATCCGCTGCCATCACCTCATGTTTCAGCATGATAATGCACGGCCACATGTCGCAAGGATCTGTACACAATTCTTAGAGATTGAAAATGTCCCAGTTCTTCCTTGGCATGCATACTCACCAGACATGTCACCTATTGAACATGTTTGGGATGATCTGGGTAATTGAGTACGACAGCGTGTTCCAGTTCCCGCCAATATCCAGCAACTTCGCACAGCCATTGAAGAGGAGTGGGACATTCCACAGGCCACAACCAACAGCCTGATCAACTCTATGAGAAGGAGAAGTGTCACACTGCATGAGGCAAATGGTGGTCACCCTGATACTGACTGGTTTTCTGATCTACTACCTTTTTTTTAAGGTATCTGTGACCAACAGATGCATATCTGTATTCCCAGTCATGTGAAATCCATGGATTAGGGCCTAATAAATGTATTCCAATTTCCTTATATGAACTGTAACTCAGTAAAATCTTTTAAATTGTTGCATGTTGCATTTATATTTTTGTTCAGTGTATATATGGTCCAACAGCTCTCTGTCCTCTGTAAATTCCCTGCGTGATTTAAGCATCACAAGGTCAAGTATTCTTTGCCAGAGAGGTCATTCACATACCTGACGGAAGATTGTGGCATGGAGAGAAGACATGTAAAAGACCTCAGAGTTCATTGAGTAAAGACGGATTTCATGTGCCTGCAAAATTGGGAATGGAATTAACCGATTATCAATTTAATCAAATTACGGAGGATACAACTCCAACAGATAAGTGGCCTTAGCCAGATGACATGTACAAAGAGGCTCTAGGAAATGGCCCTATGTATCTACATCAGTTATTAGCCTGCTTGCCTACCCAATTAAGTAGCAAGAGCAGTAATCAATCAAACATAAATGAGATTTGCCATCGGAGTCTCCGCACCCGTACATGTCAGATTGGCCTGAGCTCGGGTTTGACATTGGCTTTAACATTCATTGCGTGTGGGTTTTCTGGATGACCCATCTTTCCTCATATTCTCATTACACTTACTCAATAGCACATAATATTATTCATTTATCATTTTTCCCTGTAGTAGACATATTCTCGCTCAATCTTTTATTTCTCTGATGAATGTTGTTTTTATGCTCTACTGTAATCTCACAGCCACTGAAATACAGTAAAATGTGCTTAATTTTGTTTGGGGAGTGTAGTAGGATCTATGGTATTAGGATGAGTTCAATAATAACCTTCGGCCAGGATGTTACACCTAACTTAGTGGTCAATACCAGGTTCCAAATAACACTTTTCCCAAAAACCTTTTTAATTTTTCCTACCGTAACAAAAAATAAATAAAATAAACATCTTACAAGGCAATGTTTAATGTATTGCATATTGATTTTGAATCTCTTTGCTAATAAGAGTATATCAAATTGTGTTATGTAAAAGGCTGTTTATATTTGTAATCTTTTATGAAACTAAAAGGACATGAAAACCTGCACAAAATGTTATCAATAGAATGATGGGTTTGAATGATGGGGGATTCCCATAACAAATAAGTGCATGCTTCTTTACAGTATGGGCAAGTTTCCCGGACACAGATTAAGCCTAGTTCTGGACTAAAAAGCATACTGAATGGAAAATCTCCATTGAAAGTGTTTTTTTGTCAAAGACTACAGTAAGCTTAACCTGTGTCCGGGAAACCAGCCCTATGTATTAAAACAATAACATGGGCACTCCCAAGAGTGGATATTTAAACCCTGATCTGATTGGATAACACAAACACTTAAAGAATTATCAACCAAGGTCAGAATTCATGACCTTGTGAACAATTGCAACAACAAAAAATATATCAACAATGTAATCTTCCCACATTCTATTACAATTTTGAATTTCCAACAAATTATTATGGCTACATTTCAAAAAGGACATTGTTATTGTCCCATTATAGAATAATTGTAGGAGTAGAGTAAAGCAAGCCACTTACAATTCCTCTACAACTCTGACAAGTTGACTTTGGCAACATACAGATTTATGTCTGTATTTCAGGTACTGTAGCAGCATGGAAATCATAGCTCAAGATTGATTGAGTCCCTAAAGGTGTGAGCTCTATGCTTCAAAATATGCAGCAGTTGGATGATATGAGAAACATAAAACAGTCTCGCAATTTGTTAGAATAAAAGGCAAATATTTAGAGGCACACTTGAACCAATTTACCCCTCGTACGCAAAACAGCAATTGTTGATGGATTTTCCATTCACGCTGTTGTCATTCATATGTTTGACCTATCATTTGAACCGGTAGAATTAGCAACCGTAACAGCAACAGACAGACAGACCAACGAGCACAGAGCAGGCGCACACACAGTGAATATTGACTTTGCTGTGTCAGTCTTCATTTGCCATGCCTCACTCGATGTTGTGCTCGGGTCTCATATGTCACTCACAAGGCATCTCCCTCTCATGCTTTGACCCATATCTGTGACAGGTGCCACTCACATTCCCTCTCATGCTTTGTTAGGTTTTCCTTTCTGGGATGTTTGCGGAACATCAAGTAAACCCAGTCTGTGTGTGATGTGTCTAGTCTACCTACTCCTAAGCTTCTGGGGGGGAAAGATAATAACAAAGTATTGGTTTATATTCAAGGGGATGAAGCATGCCTGTTACCTTTCATGGGAAGACTCTGGCAGACTGAATGAAATGATCTCGCATCAAGGAGAAATGTATCGGGTCCATATTCATGATGTGCGTATGTCCTGCCTATGATGTTGAGTGTAACGTCTAACCGTTTGAATATGCATTGTGGACAGATTACTTTTAGTGCTTGGAATATAGTGTTGGCCACAATTTTTTATTCAAAGCAACCTCTGATCAAGGCAACACTGAGTCAAAGGTTTGGTCATGATAAGCCGGTCTGTTAAATCGATGTTTACATCAAATGAGATCAGGGTCATGATCCTGCAGGCAAACATATACAATGTTTTCTTTTGTTCAGCTGTTGTTTGATAGGAGCAACCTTCAAACAAATAGTCCACTCTGCATGTGAATTTCAGTTGAACAGCAAGGGTTTGTGCGACAATGTTCGTTTTCCAGCAATGCACTCTTTCACTCAAGGTTACCTTCTTGGAAATACAACAAATACAGATTCCTTTTCCATCATTTTGTGGTACAGATTTTTAGAAAGCAGATAAATCAAAATGATAAACCATAAACATCCTCCAAGCTGTTATGTTACTTGTTTGTTTGAGTATTATCGATCAATGTTTTGTCAACCATAACAGCCACCCAGCTTGAAACATGAACTTTGCCATTTCTTTGTAATGTTGTTAACAAAGCTGTTTACAGAGTGAAAACATCAGTCATACACGCAGGCTTGTTGAGCTATTGTGCTACAGTGCTTATAAGTTATTCCAGCCATGAGTCACTTGACATGTTAATTGCACTATACTGTATGCTGGAGTCAAGATGATCTAGTGTCTTCTTATTGCACATAGCATTCAACTGTAATATAATACATATCCACACATTTCCCATTCCATATTAACAACGACTAACATGTTTCTTTTCATATCGCATTCTCTATTTTGTTCCTTGCCAGCGTGGCTGACACGCTGGAGGGAATATTTGTTCCTTTGCGTCTTGACAAACTGATAGAATGTCAAATAATATGCGCTTCGACAGTTACGGAACAAATATTCACTGCTAGTCTACCAAGGAGGTTGTTTGCATCACGCTTACTGAAACACAAAATGTATAGAATCTGGCAGGATGATTACTGTATAGACGCTCTCATCCAATTCAATTTCCTAACACGAGATAACAAGATAATAGATGGAACTGTCTCCCCCCCAAGGTCTTTGGCTACAGGGCTTTCATTGACACTGCAAAGGTGAAGCTGTCATCAAATGTGTTATTTTGGCTGTCAGACTAGAGAGAGTACACAAAAGATGTGGAAAACAGAGAACACAGTGGAAGGAAACAGTGGAGGAGGGAGAAAAAAAAGAGGGGGCCACAGAGCGTTGGGTCTGACGAAAAAAGCCTGGTTAGTGGGCCAATGATGTTCAGATCGTTTGCTGCTGTTTCATCAGTTGGCTAATGTTTCATTAAAAGTATAACATGGTATGTTTTTATAGTGCAAAGGAGTGAAACAAATGAGAGTAAATGTTTGTACATTTTCAAAGGGAAACTAGAGGATATTCTCAAAGCATTGTAGTTCTGGCAAAGGCATACTGGAGGCTACTGTAACTCCACAGTTACACTAGCTGTGTTTTGGGCTATATAACTAGGTCTTAATAAAATAGAAAACACATTTGAGACCAGTTTAGTTTCAGGCCGCCACTAGCCTCAATCCGCATATGCAATGAGGTTAATTAGAAAACCTACTTTACTGATGTGTTTCAAAGGATAAATACAACATTTACCGAAACATCATCCATGACAGCGGGAAACCATTGTGCATAAAAAATAATTTGAAACTAATGTGGGGAAAGGATTTTTTTGTTGGCATAAACCGGATGGTTTAAAGAAACGGAAGGGAAAGAAATGGGACAAAACACAACAAACGTATTATGAAGGTGGCTTTGGTCAAGCATGATAAAGAGCACAGAGTAGGGATTAAGCACAATATTTTTTTTTAAACAGAAGTGGCCATTTTAAAGCATTTAAAACCAAGATATGGTCAATTATAAGATTGTCGCTGCGTCACATTGCCGGTGTTGTGCCGAAAATCTCCCCCTGCCAGAATTCTCCCCCCCTTTGCGTTCTTCATTGCTGCGACTTGTTTGCTAGTTGAGATTTCTGCTCTTCGCTCCGTTGTCAGTTTAGCTTACATTTCACTGATCTTAGTAGCAGAAAGCATTTTTTGTCTGCAGTTGTCGGTTTGGCTATTTTTTTCAAGTGTGGTGGTTCTAGCTTGTATGGCGCCCTGGGCGAGCACCCCCTTAAGCGCCCGCCTGCCCCCGGGGGCGGCAAGATGCCACCCTGGGTGGCTGTCCATGTCGCCCGTACCTAATTCCGCTACTGATTTGTATTAGTCTATAAATAAATCTCTTTGCCAAAATTCATAATCTCTCCCATGTCTTATTCGACTAGTATTTTTGAGAGTGTAAGGATAATAATTCAATCATAGTTGTTCTGAAATGTTTATAGCCACAAAATTAAGGAAATTAGAAGGGGGGATTTTCGGCACAAAACCGGCTTTGCTGCGGCACTATTTAAAGGTTTCACAGCAAGTGAAACTGATATTTAGTAATGATAGAGTAACTTTGATCGCCAATGATATGGTTGTGAATTGCGAAACAGAACATTCATAAATTCTGAGCATTATCATGCTCCTCAATCAATTCAAAGTATTTCAGGAGTAGGCCTATGCTACTGTATCTCGAAACAGCGCGCTCAGACACCTGGAGTAGGCTATAGCGTTGTCGATTCATACAAACTTTGTAACCGCAGTCAAACAAAAGTCGTGATAAAAGTTTCTTTCCTTCTTAATGCATTTGAGCCAATCAGTTGTGTTGTGACATGGTAGGGGTGGTGTACGAAGAATATAGCCCTATTTGGTGAAAGTCCACATTATGGCAAGAACAGTTCAAATAAGCAAAGAGAAACGACAGTCCATCATTACTTAAAGACATGAAGGTCATTCAATCAGGAAAATCTTCAAGTGCAGTTGCAAAAACTATCAAGCGCTATGATGGAACTGGCTCTCATGAGGACCGCCACAGGAAAGGAAGACCCAGAGTTACCTCTGCTGCAGAGGATAAGTTCATAAGAGTTAACTGCACCTCAGAAATTGCAGCCCAAATAAATGCTTCACAGAGTTCAAGTAACAGACATCTCTCAAAATCAACTGTTCAGAGGAGACTGCATGAATCAGGCCTTCATGGTCGAATTACTGCAAAGAAATCACTAATAAAGGACCCCAATAATAAGAAGAGACTTACTTGGGCCAAGAAACACGAGCAATGGACATTAGACCGGTGGAAATCTGTCCTTTCGTCTGATGAACTCAAATTTGAGATTTTGGGTTCCAACCGACGTGTCGTTGTGAGACGCAAAGTAATTGAACGGATGGAGGAGGTGGTGTGGGTGTGCTTTGCTGGTGACACTGTCTGTGATTTATTTATAATTCAAGGCACACTCAACCAGCATGGCTACCACAGCATTCTGCAGCGACACGTCATCCCATCTGGTTTGTGCTTTGTGGGACTATCATTTGTTTTTCAATAGGACAATGACCCAACGCACCTCCAGGCTGTGTAAGGGCTATTTGACCAAGGAGAGTGATGGAGTGCTGCATCAGATGACCTGGCCTTCCCAACCTCAATTTGAGATGGTTTGGGATGAGTTGGACCACAGCGTGAAGGACAAGCAGCCAACAAGCACTCAGCATATGTGAGAACTCCCTCAAGACTGTTGGAAAAGAATTCCAGGTGAAGCTGGTTGAGAGAATGCCGAGTGTGCAAAGCTGTCATCAAGGCAAAGGGTCGCTACTTTGAAGAATATATATATAAAAAAAAAAATTGGTTACTACATGATTCCATATGTGTTATTTAATAGTGTTGATGTCTTCACTATTATTCTACAATGTAGGAAATAGTAAAAATAAAGAAAAACCCTTGAATGAGTAGGTGTGTTCAAACGTTTGACTGGTACTGTACATTGCAAACAGTTTAATAATTTCATAAATGTTTCACTTTTGGGGGGTGCAATCTGTCATTTAATTTTAGAATTTCATTGTAACACGTTACATGTTATTCCAAAAAGTATACAGTGGGGCAAAAAAGTATTTAGTCAGCCACCAATTGTGCAAGTTCTCCCACTTAAAAAGATGAGAGAGGCCTGTAATTTTCATCATAGGTACACTTCAACTATGACAGACAAAATGAGGAAAAAAAATCCAGAAAATCACATTGTAGGATTTTTAATGAATTTATTTGCAAATTATGGTGGAAAATAAGTAACAAGTTCAAACAGGTGCCATTAATACAGGTAACGAGTGGAGGACAGAGGAGCCTCTTAAAGAAGAAGTTACAGGTCTGTGAGAGCCAGAAATCTTGCTTGTTTGTAGGTGACCAAATACTTATTTTCCACCATAATTTGCAAATAAATTCATTAAAAATCCTACAATGTGATTTTCTGGATTTTTTTTCTCATTTTGTCTGTCATAGTTGAAGTGTACCTATGATGAAAATTACAGGCCTCTCTCATCTTTTTAAGTGGGAGAACTTGCACAATTGGTGGCTGACTAAATACTTTTTTGCCCCACTGTACATCCTTAGAAGTCACTCAAACATATTTATTTTCTCATTCAAATTAGCCTCCCTAAAAACTGCAGGTTTGCTTACACTTAATTCGAAGTGTGAACTACAGCCTTCAGCTTGCGGATAAGGCAAAGTCCATTCATTCGTCATTAACCTTCAACCTTCCCCACCAACCGCAGTGCCTACCTGATGGACATTAGCCAAGTGATCTTAGTCACAGCAGTTGCAATGTCATAGGTCAGGACTTCTAACCTGCTGCCTTTGTACACACAGTGTCACACTCCTTCTCCACAGGACACTACACACATACCAGGCTGAAGACTAATTTATCAGACAAATATGGTTTCTTGCTATGCACAGCACAATCTCTGCCCGTTTGAGGATGATCATTTTAAAGTAAAAATGTACTTGAAAAACTCTACCTCAAAGTGTAGTCTCTAGAATCGGAAAGATAACATCGATATGAAGATTGGATCCGGGTTTCAAAAGAGATATGGTTTTGTGGCAGCTGTTGTTTTTATATATATATTTTTTTTTTACACTCTCCTTGGAATAAAGTGATTCCTCGGTCGGAGATACTGTACACAAACAGGGTGTTGTGGTAAACTCAGAGACTGTGTGAAATTGCGTTGAAGGGCTCAGAAAACTATCATCTCCACCTTGCAAATCTCCCTTGCCTTTCCCTAGAGAGAAAAATGAATTTACGGTGTCATTTTCCTATTTGTTTGGGGGCCAATTTCAGGTTTTACCTTTACATCCTCTTTTACATAATTCAATTTTCAACGCACTATAATTCAGTGTCTCAAGCCATGGAAATATCACATCCTAACACGTACTTATGATACATCTTGTTTTCCTCTCCCCATGTTCCGTTTAAACGGTTGCCAAGGCGATTCTTTTGGACGCAGAGTATGGCCAGATCAGCTTACATTTTTCCCAGTTACCAGTAATTGTGGCCCTGCATCCAGCCCCCCCTGCGTATCTCCAACAGTAGTTTGAACTGTGACCAGTGAAGGGCCCCAGATTTTACACTTCTGTCAGCCCGCGTTACAGCATTTCTAATAATTGTCCTGCTTGCCGCAACCCTGCTGTATATTTTAGAGGTGAAGCGGGCTCTCGCAGGGGCTAGCATCGATTAAATTAATTGGAAGGATTGGCCAAGGGCCAAGCCGGAGCCTCTGTGGCACTGGGAGAGCCACGTGTGATAGCCAGCACAGCAGTGTCTTGGCCTTATATATTTTATAGCCCTTCATAGACTGAAAGCAGAGCAGAACAGAGAGTTAAAAAGCAATGGTGTACTATTGACATTGAGGTTATACCACTGTAACATTGAGAAGATTGCTCTAATATGATTTAAAATCCTCTTTACATATTGAAATACACAAGATCCTATCTAGCTCTTATATAGACTAAAAGCATAGCAGACCATTTGTAAAATGTTATAATAGTACAATATTTGTATTCATTTTCATGGAGAGAATACAGTGCCTTCAGAAAGTATTCAACCCCCTTGAGTTATTCCACGATTAGTTGTGTTACAAAGTGGGAGTAAAATGGATTTAATTATTATTTTATGTCAATTATCTACACAAAATACTCTAATGTCAAAGTAGAAGAAACATTTTAGCACTTTTTTTTATGAAAAATAAAACACTAATATATCTTGATTAGATAAGTATTCAACTCCCTTAGTCAATACATGTCAAGTTGGTTGTTGATTATTGCATGACAGCTATTTTCAAATCTTTCCATAGATTTTCAAGCCAATTTAAGTCAATACTGTAACTAGGTCACTCAGAAACATTCAATATTGTCTCCAGTGTAGATTTGGCCTAGTGTTTTAGGTATTGTCTTGCTGAAAGGTGAATTTGTGTTCCAGTGTCTGTTGAAAAGCAGACTGAACCAGGTTTTTGTGTCGGATTTTGTCTGTGCTTGTCTCTATTCCATACATTTTTTTATCCTGAGCAACTCACTCGTAAAGGGTACAGAGATGGGGCTAGGCAAATTTTTACACCTGAACTTATTTAGGCTTGCCCTAACAAAGGGGTTGAATGCTTATTGACTAAAGGTATTTCAGCTTTTCATTTTGAATTAATAAAAATTATATAATGAAATTCCAATTTGACATTATGGGATATTGTGTGTAGATTACTGACACAAAATCTCAATTTAAGGAATTTTTTTATTCAGGCTGAAACACAACAAAATGTGGCAGACAAAGTAGTTGAATACATATTCTTCATATAGCAGGCTCCACCGTCTCTCCCCCTTCCTTTCATCTTGATTGTGCTGCATGCCAGTGATTTAATGTGCCAGATTCACTCGCTAGGTACACTACATGGCCAAATGTATGTGGACACCTGCTTGTCGAACATCTCATTCCAAAATCATGGGCATTAATATGGAGTTGGTCCCTCCTTTGCTGCTATTACAGCCTCCAATTTTCTAGGGAGGCTTCCCACTAGATGTTGGAACATTGCTGCGGGGACTTGCTTCCATTCAGCCACAAGAGCAAATGATCTGTCCTCTGTTGCAACACTCACTACCGAGTTCCAAACTGCCTCTGGAAGCAACGTCAACACGAACTGTTTGTCGTGAGCTTCATGAAATGGGTTGCCATGGCCGAGCAGCCGCACACAAGCCTAAGATCACCATGCGCAATGCAAAGCGTCGGCTGGAGTGGTGTAATGCTTGCCGCCATTGGAATCTGGAAACGTTCTCTGGCGTGATGAATCACGCTTCACCATCTGGCAGTCCGACAGACGAATCTGGGTTTGCCCGAATGCACAGTGCCAACTGTAAAGTTTGGTGGAGGAGGAATAATGGTCTGGGGCTGTTTTTCATGGTTCGGGCTAGGCCCCTTAGTTCCAGTGATGGAAAATCTTAATGCTACAGCAGACAATGACATTCTAGACAAATCTGTGCTTCCAACTTTGTAGCAACAGTTTTTGGAAGGCCCTTTCCTGTTTTAGCATAACAATGCCCCCGTGCACAAAGCAAGGTCCATACAGAAAGCAGAGTAAATAATGAACTGTCCTCTCTGTATTGAATATATAGAGAGAAACTCATTCAGTCTCCTTTCTAAAGGCTTGTCACTTAGTGCATAATCTTGGTTAGGCCAGAACTAAAGTCTGCTTAATTGTTCAGATGCTCGATTAGTTCTGGGTCATACTCTACATGTTAAGAGAAGAGAGAGAACGAGGATCAGAACCGGAACGAAGAGCTCCACCCTCTCTCTTTGCGTTACGGGCAAGTCTATGGGCCAAATGTCACCTCCCCTTCCGAAATTCAAAAGATGCTAACCCCTGCGGAATCATGATTTCCCCAAAGCACCGGAACTAATGCTGCTCGTTATCTCATGTAGTCTCTTGTATCATGACAGATCTACGGTACCATTTATGTTTACGTAGTTTGTCCACAAGAGATTACTTATCACATGCTGTGTGGGATAACGACGTGGTAAGGTTTTGTCTGTAACCGTACCATCGACGAGCATGACAGCCATTTATACAACTCTAAATAGCCTGCTGACTTTAGATGGAGATGTATTCCAGATAGAGTTGCAAAATTTTGGTACGTTTCCCAAAATTAAGATTGGATGACATAATGACTTTACAGTCAGTAATTGTATCTCTAATGAATGTAAACGGAGGAGTGATATCTCGTCAACGTTGAGTGATGGTAACTCTACTGAACACACAGGGGTCTTGTGAAAAGAAATCGTCTATGGGTTTAGGTTAATTACTTTGATATGTTTTTAGATATAATTACTTGCATTGACCACAGTCATAATTCCATTTCACGGGAGATACAATTCTTTTTTAAAAAGTGTTATTTTCCTGAGGCTACTGCAAACAACAAAACAAACACAAAAAACACAGACAGATAGGAGCATTTGCACATCAATGAGAGGGCAGGAGATGTTTGGGAGAGGGAAAGGAGAAAAGCATAAGGAGAAGAAGAGGGGATCTAGCGAGTGATTTAAGGAGGTGAGATGGCTCTGGCCCCTGTAGACGCCATCCTCCCATCCTTTAACCTTCCACTTGCCATGTGTGTTTAGGGAAGTGTTCCATGTTGATGGCCCTAATTGGACCACCTTCCACAGTTTCGGGGAGACAGAGGGTCTCGGCCCCACACAGTGAAGCTAGCATCATGCAGCGGGTGGAGAGAGAATCACAAAGAGAAAAGATTAAGGCCCCATATCAAAGCCCCCTCCAAGCAACATGAAACAAAGTTGAAGCTTCCGAGTATTTAGTCTTCCAACCTGCCTGCGCTGAAAGGAGAGATGAGCAGAATAGAAAACAAGGCAGCTAGCCTCCTCTCTCTTTGTCTCTCGCTCTTTCACTCTCTGTCGCACTCTCTCTCCGTCACTCTTATGGCTCCTCCTCCCATGCAGATGGTTTGTGTTCATCTCAATCTCTAGTGCTCCACTTTAAACTTCCTCTCTCCCCTATCATCGCGGCGTGGCGATATGTGCCCTGTTCACCAGTGTGTGTTTCTGAGGGGAGGTCAACAGTCCATGACCCTAGCTATATCCTAACATTCCCCCAATTAGTCATTCTAGTGTTTCGCTTTGCTTCTCCCATCACCAGCCCCATAATGGAAATATTTTACCCCTTCTTCCGGGAATATCAAGACCCTGTTAGGCGGGGCCCGGGGAGAGATGGCAGACAACATTTATATTCGGCACGGTGGTGACTTGTGTGCTTAAGGGATTGATTAAGCCTCCCATCAGGCCGCTGTTTGCACACTCTGATCCCCTAATGGGACTGAAGGTAGCCAGGGAAAGAGCAAAGGCATTTAGCTGGCTGGTTGTGATTGAAGTAAAAAAATATATATATATTCTCATCTCCTCCTAAAGAGGCATTACACTATTTATTTTAAATTCAACGCCGTTGATCTCGCTTCAAACGAGCTACTAAATAAGCAAAGCCTTTAGGCTCTGTCGGTCTGGTCAGAGAGTGGAGGAGTTTTTTTTTAACGTCGCAGTCTTTTAACGCCCCCCCCCCCCCCCCCCCAAAAAAAAAAATTCTAACGCTGACAGAATGAACTGCTTTAAGTTAGGAGGGCTGATGAAAAACATTTTGAGTCAGTCACATACTTTGCCATCCAACTCCCTTATTAGCCTTCATGAGGTCCTACTTCCAGAAAATCAATTTATTCTCTACTAGCATAATACGGCCTTACATAAAGTACTTGTTATGTGCTGCTAAATGGCATGTTATTGCTTACAGAATAGATTGGTTTGAATGGAAAACTTCCTCTATTGAAGATATTGGTAATTGTATAAGAGCACAAGGTGAGACCCAGATGCACACACGGGAGGCAGATGGTTTGAGTCTTGATATTTATTAAACAATCCAAAGGGGGTAGGCAAGAGAATGGTCAGGCAGGCGGGTACAGAGTCAAGAAAACAGGCAAGGGTCAAAAACCGGGAGGACTAGCAAAATAATAGAAGCAGGAGTACGGGAAAAACACTGGTTGACTTGAAAAACATACAAGACAAACTGGCACAGAGAGACAGGAAACACAGGGATAAATACACCAGGGAAAATAAGCGACACCTCGAGGTGGTGGAGACAATCACAAGACAGGTGAAACAGATCAGGTTGTGACAAATTACCAAAATAAAGGAAACACTTGAGTAAATGAGGGATACAAAGTATATTGTGGAAGAATGGTATCGCATCCCTCCAATAGAGTTCCAGACACTAAGCTGTTATGGCAGCTCGTGGTGGCCCAATGCCCTATTATTAAAGGAGAACTGCACTCTATTTCTCCAAAAATTACTGAAGCTCAAACGAGAGTTCCCTTTACAAAAAAAGATTGCAGATTTGAAACTGCGGTAAAAGTGCAGTAACTGCAGTTGACTGGTATTTTGGACGCAGTATACCGCACTCTACCTGCAGTTATACTGCACTGTGACTGAAATCTTTTTTCAAAAGGGTGTCTTTGTGGGTGTGTCTTTACTATTCAATAACAACAAACAAGGGCAGTAGCCTAGTGAGTAACCTAGTGACAGCTGTTAAATCTTTACCGGTGGACAAATCCCAGAACTAATATCCCTAAAGGTGTAGGCTACATGTGGACATTAGACATACATGGCCAGCTTGAGCGATTACGATAGAGGAAACCAAGTCTAGATTGAAGCTTAGCCTGCATCTTTCATGTGTGCTGAGAGAAGGACAGTGTACCATCTAGCCATACTCCCAAGTACTTGTATGAAGTGACAACCTCAAGCTCTGAACCCCCAAAGGTAGTAATCACACCAATGGGGAGAGGGGCATTCTTCTTACCAAACCACATGACCTTTGTTTTGGAGGTGTTCAGAACAAGGTTAAGGGCAGAGAAAGCTTGTTGGACACTAAGAAAGCTTTGTTGTAGAGCGTTCAACACAAAATCCAGGGAGTGTTCATCTGCATATAAATGGATGAGAGAGCTTCCTACTGCTTGAGCTATGTTGTTGATGTAAATTGAGAAGAACGTGGGGCCTAGGATCGAGCATTGGGGTACTCCCTTGGTGAGATGTTCTGACTTCATACACTGCACTCTGAGAGAGGTAGTTAGCAAACCAGGCCAAAGACCCCTCAGTCACACCAATACTCCTTAGCCGGCCAACAAGAATGGTCTAACGCATCAAAAGCTTTGGTCAAGTCAATAAAAATAGCAGCACAACATTGCTTAGAATCAAGGGCAATGGTGACATCATTTAGGACCTTTAAAGTTGCAGTGGCACATCCATAACCTGGGTGGAAACCAGATTGCATACTAAACAGAATACTATAGACATCAAGAAAGCTAGTCAGTTGATTGACAAGTTTTCAACACTTTTGATAAACAGGGCAAAATAGACATTTGCGTATAACTGTTAGGATCACCTTCATCGCCCCGATTAAATAAAGAACACACCGTGGCTGCCTTCCAAGCAATGGGAACCTCCCCAGAGAGGAGAGACAGGTTAAAAAGGTCAGATAGGCTTGGCGATGATAGGGGTTGCAATCTTAAAGAAAGTATCTAAACCATCTGACCCAGATGTTTTTTTGAGGAGCTCCTTTAGCACCTCAGACTCAGTGACCGCATGCAGGGAGAAACTTTGTAGCGAGGGCAGGGGGAAAAGAGGGAGGAGCATCGGGGCTAGTCGCATTAGAAGGGGTGGGAGATGAGGAAATGTTGGACGGGCAATGAAGCATGGCTGAGTCAAGTAGGAATCCTGACTTAATGAAGTGGTGATTAAAGAGCTCAGCCATGTGCTCCTTGCCAGTAACAACCACATCATCAACATTAAGAGACATGGGCAGCTGTGAGGAGGAGGGTTTATTCTCCAGGTCTTTAACCGTTTTCCAGAACTTCTTGCGGTTAGACCCACTGTCACGCCCTGACCTTAGAGATCCTTATTATTCTCTATGTTTGGTTAGGTCAGGGTGTGACTCGGGTGGGAAATTCTATGTTTTCTGTTTCTTTGTTTTTGGCCGAGTGTGGTTCCCAATCAGAGGCAGCTGTCTATCGTTGTCTTTGATTGGGGATCATACTTAGGCAGCCCTTTTTCCCACCATTAGGTTGTGGGATCTTGTTTTCTGTTTAGTTACTGTTGCCTGACAGAACTGTGCGTTTTCGATTTTGTTATTTTGTTTGAGTGTTTTTTAATTAAAATCATGAACACTTTCCACGCTGCGCCTTGGTCTACTTTTTCTACCACCGATGAGAGCCGCTACACCTACAGAGAGAGAACCGCTACACCCACAGAGAGAGAACCGCTACACCCACAGAGAGAGAGAACCGCTACACCCACAGAGAGAGAGAACCGCTACACCCACAGAGAGAGAACCGCTACACCCACAGAGAGAGAGAACCGCTACACCCACAGAGAGAGAACCGCTACACCCACAGAGAGAGAACCGCTACACCCACAGAGAGAGAACCGCTACACCCACAGAGAGAGAACCGCTACACCCACAGAGAGAGAACCGCTACACCCACAGAGAGAGAACCGCTACACCCACAGAGAGAGAACCGCTACACCCACAGAGAGAGAACCGTTACACCCACAGAGAGAGAACCGTTACACCCACAGAGAGAGAACCGCTACACCCACAGAGAGAGAACCGCTACACCCACAGAGAGAGAACCGCTACACCCACAGAGAGAGAACCGCTCCTTAAAGTAACTAACGTTGGCCTTCTGGACAGCCTGAACAGTATCCATACACTTTACCTAGCAAATGAAAATAAGTTGTGTGTAAAGTTCAACTACAGATAGAACAAGGAGCATAAAAATCTTCGGTACAACTTCAGCTGTCCCAGAATTAACATGGCATTCTATTCTATGGTCTATTCTATGGATTTGGCTGTCTTACCACACACTGACATGCACAGCTCTGGGTGAGGTTTCTTTCTTCAAGTCTCCAGTGGGTGATAAAGTCCCTTCCTTCTATGTAATGTATTACAGGTTACGGACAGGTGCAGTCAGGTGGCAGGAGTGGCGTGCTTGACACTCCATTCTGGATATGACAGAGTTTGCCTCAACCCATGGGTCCAGCAGGCAGAGTTCAATAAATACAGGCAGATGTGAGATGCAGGAAGATGGCACTCTTCTCATACCACTCTGTAACTACTGACCAAGCTTCCTCCAGGAGGAAGCTTTGAATTGGTCAGTAGCCTACAGAGTAATATGAGAACACATGTAGGTATTGTAAACAAAGTGTTTTGATAACTTTCAAGTGTAACAGTTCCATGTAGAATAAGCCATCCTTCAAATAATACTGTAGAGCAGTGTTCTGCTAATATAACAATGTGCAAATAGTACACTTGTCTTTTGTCTTCTATTGTCATACACAGATACTGTACCTATCAGCATTTTGTCTGGTGGTACATGCTAGTCGTCATCCTTTCGTTTGGTGTCCCATATAAGACTCCTCCCTGTCATGTTTGAAGAATAACGCCCCCCCCCCATTCAATAATAAAAGACGATGAAAAGTAATAGATTTGTCCTGTATAATTTTAAAGCTGAGTGCAAGGTCTCTCCCAGTTTAGACATCTATTACAACCTTAATTTTAGTCAGGGGACTCCATGACAAACCATCTCTTCTTCCCTTCATCTGTAGAAAAACAAGGTAGAGTTTATACACACAGCACTGATTACATTATCAATGGTTAAGTGAATCCCAGGACGGAAAAGTGATGAACAGATCAAATGTGACCAACCTAAAGTGGGACTGGTGCCTGGACACGTACTGTCTCATGCAACCATCTGTGTACCATTACATTGCTGAATGCTTGCTGACTATAAGGATACAGGACGAGACCCAGATGCAGACACGGGAGGCAGATGTTTATAATATCAGAGATTCGAACCAAGGGGCAGGCAAGAGGCAGGTCGTGGACAGGCAAAAGATCATAAACCAGGTCAGAGTCCAGGAGGTACAGAGTGGCAGGCATGCTCGAGGTCAGGGCAGGCTGAATGGTCAGGCAGGCGGGCTTAGTGTCAGGGCAGGCAAAGGTCAGAACCGGGAGGACTAGAAAAATATAGATATGGAAAAAGCAGGAGCATGGAAAACCACACTGGTTGACTTGACAAAACAAGATGAACTGGCAACAGACAGAGAACACAGGTATAAATACACAGGGGATAATGGGAAAGATGGGCGACACCTGGAGGGGGGTGGAGACAAGCACAAAGACAGGTGAAACAGATCAGGGTGTGACACTGACATGTATTTCTAGCATGTCAGCTAAAAAGACTGGCACTTAGGATAGACCCCGGTCCCAATATGACCGGCTGTCCAAAGTCTGACAGCCACTGTGTCAGAAGACCATCCACCATTTTGGATTCAGTTTGAATTATTTCCACATACAGTTGAAGTCGGATGTTTACATGCACCTTAGCCAAATACATTTCAACTCAGTTTTTCACAATTCCTGACATTTAATCCTAGTAAATATTCCCTGTCTTAGGTCAGTTAGGATCACCACTTTATTTTAAGAATGTGAAATGTCAGAATAATAGTAGAGAGAATTATTTATTTCAGCTTTTATTTCTTTCATCACATTCCCAGTGGGTCAGAAGTTTACATACACTCAATTAGTATTTGGTAGCATTGCCTTTCAATTGTTGGGTGAATTTTGGCCCATTCCTCCTAACAGAGCTGGTGTAACTGAGTCAGGTTTGTAGGCCTCCTTGCTCGCACATGCTTTTTCAGTTCTGCCCATAAATTTTCTATAGGATTGAGGTCAGGGCTTTGTGATGGCCACTCCAATACCTTGACTTTGTTGTCCTTAAGCCATTTTGCTAGAACTTTGGAAATATGCTTGGGGGCATTGTCCATCTGGAAGACCCATTTAAGACCAAGCTTTAACTTCATGACTGATGTCTTGAGATGTTGCTTCAATATATCCACATAATTTTCCTGCCTCATGATGCCATCTATTTTGTGAAGTGCACCAGTCCCTCCTGCAGCAAAACATCCCCACAACATGATGCTGCCACCCCCGTGCTTCACGGTTGGGATGGTGTTCTTCGGCCTTTTTCCTCCAAACATAACAATGGTCATTATGGCCAAACAGTTCTATTTTTGTTTCATCAGACCAGAGGACATTTCTCCAAAAAGTATGATCTGTGTCCCCATGTGCAGTTGCAAACCGTAGTTCATCTCTAGAAGAAGGAATGCGTATCCTTCCTGAGCGGTATGACGGCTGCGTGGTCCCATGGTGTTTATACTTGCATACTATTGTTTGTACAGATGAACGTGGTACCTTCAGGCATTTGGAAATTGCTCTCAAGGATGAACCAGACTTGTGGAGGTCTACAGTTTACAATTTTCTGAGGTCTTGGCTGATTTCTTTTGATTTTCCCGTGATGTCAAACAAAAAGGCACTGAGTACACCTCCAATTGACTCAAATTATGTCAATTAGCCTATCAGAAGCTTCTAAAGCCATGACATAATTTTCTGGAATTTTCCAAGCTGTTTAAAGGCACAGTCAACTTAGTTTATGTAAATTTCTGACCCACTGGAATTGTGATGCAGTGAATTATAAGTCAAATATTCTGTCTGTAAACAATTGTTGTAAAAATTACTTGTGTCATGCACAAAGTAGATGTCCTAACCGACTTGCCAAAACTATAGTTTGTTAACAAGAAATTTGTGGAGTGGTTGAAAGATGAGTTTTAATGACTCCAACCTAAGTGTATGTAAACTTCCGACTTCAACTGTATCTGTCACATTCCTAAATGTTCGGCGAATATATTCAGTAAACATAGCATTTATCAGAGCAGTTGTTCTGGGAGAGAATGTGATCTCCACTTCTTCCTTCACAATCTATCTTCAACTCACGCAGCCCGTTCACCAGAATGTTTATTCAATGACACGACGCCAGTCTTCGCCTTTTCACCAATGCGAAGATAATACAAAGCCCAGTACTCTTTTGTAATGTTCATAAATGAAGCATCAACATATTGGATACCATTCCCCTATGAAACACTGACTCCAATTCCTATTCCACAACGGTACAATTTACAAAACAATGTTCAATTTACAACGCACAGCACAAAAATGAAGCGCACGTACCACTGTCCTTTGATTAGCGATGGCTCGGGAGATTTGGCTTGTGGATTCTTCTCATTTCTCTGGGAAATGTTTGCCACAATCCTTGTTTGTTGTCAAAGGCATATGATTTAAAAAATCCGACATGCTGCATGCAATGATCTATTAGTCCAATTTCCAACAAGGGTTAAGTCCTTACCTTTGTAGTGGCGCTTCCTTTTGAGAAGCCACTGGCTTAGGAGAGAGCCATCCATAACGTCCACAAGAATCAGTTTTCCAAACGTTACTCTTTTTGGGTAAAGTACCCATTTATTGCGCATATAAAATATAAATAGCTCCAAAACACATATTTCTATACAAAAGGTGCAGAGAGACGCATTCCATAAGCTGTATATGTGATAAGGTAGGAACTTTATGCCCTCTCTTCTCACCTGTGCTAACCCTTCCTGGTCACAGACGCTACCTTTATACAGTGCATTCGGAACGTATTCCGACCCCTTGACTTTATCCACATTTTGGTACATTACAACCCTATACCAACTTCATGAGGTAGTCACCTGGAATGCATTTAAATTAACAGGTGTGCCTTGTTAAAAGGTCATTTGTGGAATTTCTTTACTTCTTAATGCATTTGAGCCAATCAGTTGTGTTATGACAAGGTAGGGGTTGTATACAGAAGATGGCACTATTTGGTAAGTCCATATTATAACAAGAACAGCTCAAATAAGCAATGAGAAAGGACAGTCCATCATTACATTAAGACATGAAGGTCAGTCAATTCGAACATTTCTAGAACCTTGAAAGTTTCTTCAAGTGCAGTCGCAAAAATCATCAAGCGCTATAATGAAACTGGCTCTCATGAGGACCGCCACAGGAAAGGAAGACCCAGAGTTACCTCTGCTACAGAGGATAAGCAAAGAGAAACAACAGTCCAACACTCCCAAGTAATAAGATTACTGAACATGTAATCAAACGGCTACCTAGACTCCTTGCATTGCCCCCCCCCCCCCCCCCCCCTCCGCCCTTTTGCGCTGCTGCTACTCTCTGTTATTATCTATGCATAAGTCTACCCACATGTATATATAATAACTCTACCCACATGTATATATTACCTCAATTACCTCAACTAACCGATGGCCTCACATATTGACTCTGTACCGGTACCCCCTGTATATAGCCTCGCTATTGTTATTTTACTGCTGCTCTTTAGTTATTTGTTATTTTTTTGTTTTAATTTAAATTTCTTAGCTGTATTGTTGGTTAAGGGCTTGTAAGTAAGCATTTCACTGTAAGGTGTATTTGTATTTGGCGCTGGTGACAAATACGATTTGATATGATAAGTTCATTAGAGTTAACTGCACCTCAGAAATTGCAGCCCAAATAAATGCTTCACAGAGTTCAAGTAACAGACATCTCAAGATCAACTGTTCAGAGGAGACTGCGTGAATCAGGCCTTCATGGTCGAATTGCTGTAAAAAAACACAACTAAAGGACACCAATAAGAAGAGACTTGCTTGGGCCAAGAAACACAAGCAATGGACATTAGACCGGTGGAAATCTGTCCAAATTTGAGATTTTTGGTTCCAACCACCGTGTCTTTGTGAGACGCAGAGTAGATTAACGGATGATCTCCGCATGTGTAGTTCCCACAGTGATGCATGGAGGAGGAGGTGTGATGGTGTGGGGGTGTTTTGCTGGTGACACTGTCAGTGATTTATTTAGACTTCAAGGCACACTCAACCAGCATGGCTACCACAGCATTCTGCAGCGATACGTAATCCCATCTGGTTTGCGCTTAGTGGGAGTATAATTTGTTTTTCAACAGGACAATGACCTAAAACACACCTCCAGAATGTGTAAGGGCTATTTGACCAAGAAGGAGAGTGATAGTGCTGCATCAGATGAGCTGGCCTCCACAATCACCCGACCTCAACCCAATTGACATGGTTTGGGATGAGTTGGACCGCATAATGAAGGAAAAGCAGCCAACAAGTGCTCAGCATATGTGGGAATTCATTGAAGACTGTTGAAAAAGCATACCTCATGAAGCTGATTGAGAGAATGCCAAGTGTGTGCAAAGCTGTCATCAAGGGTGGCTACTTTGAAGAATCTCAAATATCAAATATATTTTCAGTTGTTTAACACTTTTTTGGTTACTACATGATTCCATATGTGTTATTTAATAGTTGTGATGTCTTCACTATTATTCTACAATGTAATGTTAATCTCTACAAATAATTTACTGGACCCCTGGAGATTACTATTCCTAACTACAAAATACTATTCTTTCTTTTTTAACATAAGAAAAGCTATTCAAGAATTGACTACATTTTCGTTACCAAAAGTTCGCTCAATAATTTACTGGATTCAAAAATGAATGATATAGTGATATCGGATCATTCTCCGGTATCATGCTTAATTACACCAATAGAATAATGGATAATGAACAGAGTGCATGTTCTGGAACTGAAAAATGTAATCTTTACCATCACAAATGTGGACAAAGAAATGCAGACCCCCGATATAATTTGGGATGTCTTTAAGGCGTACGTTAGGGGAATAATAATTTTATACTCCACAAAAATAAAATCTTAGAAAAAGACCATCAAAAATATTTACAAGGTAAAGAGGAAAGTAAAATGTTTGTATTTTTTTAATTTAACCTTTATTTAACAAGTCAGTTTTAAAAAAAATAACGTGCCCAACGTAAACGGACATTTTCTCTAGCCCAGATCGTAGAATATGCATATAATTTACAGATTAGGATAGAAAACACTCCAAAGTTTCCAAAACTGTCAAAATATTGTCTGTGAGTATAACAATACTTATTCTGCAAGCGAAAGCCAGAAAATGTAACCCGGAAGTGATATTTAAATAAAAAAATATGTGTTCCCTGGCCCGTCTAACCTCCATTTAAAGGGGTATCAACCAGATTCCTTTTCCAATGGCTTACTCAGGCTGTGACCAGGCTTTAGACATAGTTTCAGGCTTTTATTTTGAAAAATGAGCGAGTTTTTACTCACAGATATATATACTACTTTTTTCAAAAGTAGTCAGGTGTCCTCTGAATATTTCCTGCGCACGAGAGAGGGGCACCCCATTTTCCGTTTGTCTCCTATTGAATAGGTTATGGTCCGGGTGAAATATTATCGATTATGTTTGTTAAAAACAACCTGAGGATTGATTATAAAAAACATTTGACATGTTTCTACGACCATTACGGATACTTTTTGGAATTTGTCGAACGGAACACGGCTTTGGTTTTCTCAACATAATGCGCAACCCAAATCGCGTTTTTTTTGTGATAAAAGTAATATTTATCGAACAAAAAGAACATTTGTTGTGTAACTGGGAGTCTAGTGAGTGGAAACATCCGAAGATTATCAAAGGTAAGCGATTCATTTCATTGCTTTTCTGACTTTTGTGACCAAGCTAACCAAGCTAATATAAGGCTAGCTGTTGTAGCATTGAAAGCTACACTCACAAAAGCTTGGATTTCTTTCGATGTAAAATATATTTTCAAACTCTGACACGATAGGTGGATTAACAACAAACTAAGCTGTGTTTTGGTATATTTCACTTGTGATTGCATGATTATAAATATTTTTAGTAATATTTTTTAATCTGATGTTTGGAAATTTTCATCTTCCTTTCAGGACCGGAACGAGGCTGTAGTTTTCTCAACATAACGCGCAACCCAAATGGCGTTTTTTTGTGATAAAAGTAATATTTATCGAACAAAAAGAACATTTATTGTGTAACTGGGAGTCTCGTGAGTGCAAACATCCGAAGATTATCTAAGGTAAGCGATTAATTTTATTGCTTTTCTGACTTTCGTGACCATGCTAATTTGGGGCTAGCTGTTGTAGCATTGAAAGCTACACTCACAAAAGCTTGGATTTCTTTCGCTGTAAAATATATTTTCAAAATCTGACACGATAGGTGGATTAACAACAAGCTAAGCTGTGTTTTGGTATATTTCACTTGTGATTGCATGATTATAAATATTTTTTGTAATATTTATGCATTTGGCGCCCTGCAATTCAGCGGTTGTTTAGGGAAATGATCCCGTAAAAGGGATCCGTAGCGCAGAGAAGTTAAGAACAAATTCTTATTGACATTGACGGCCTACCCCGGCCAAACCCGGACGACGCTGGTCCAATTGTGTGCCACCCTATGGGACTCCCAATCACGGGCCGAATGTGATACAGCCTGGATCGAACCAGGGACTGTAGTGATGCCTCTTGCACTGAGATGCAGTGCCTTAGACCACTGCGCCACTCAGGAACTTAAGCAGGAATACGATATTTTACTTCTGAAGAGAGCCAAAAACTATAGGTTAAACTAAAATAAAGCATATTACTTAATGACAAATAAACCTGGTAAATATCTCACAGCTCTCACAAAAGAAATACATGCTAAACCAGTTATAATTTTAAAAGATAAAGATACAAAAGCAGTAATTACAAACAACAATGTGATTAATTACTATTCTAAAAGTTTATATGAAAATGTATATAAATCTGAATGAAACAGTCTGGGGATCCTATAGCCTTCTTAGTCTCAACAACTCTGAAGCAACTATCAGCAGAGAAAAAATGATCACTTCAGAAGAAATATTAGATACTATTAAAACATTCGCACGGGGAAAGGCACCAGGATATAGATTTATCAATAATGGGTGTTGATGCTGAAAATGCTTTCGATTGTCTTGAATGGCCTTTTCTATTCAAAACTTTGGACGCTTTCAACTTTTCAGCTGAAATAATAAATTGTATACAATTATTGTATAAATATCCTAAAGCAAAAATATACATGAATATACATTATCTGATGAAATTGCTTTAGAAAGGGGCACCTTACAGGGATGTTCTCTCTCCCCTCCTGTTTGCACTGACAATCAAACTGCTTGCAGAAAGAATTAGACAGAACTTAAATGTAACGGGTATCAGTATTGGTAAACATGAATATAAACTAAACTTATTTGCAGATGATCTCCTGATATACCTGACCAGTATTGAAAACTCAATGCCCCTTTGCTAAAAATATTTTCAGAATATTCAAAAATCTAAAGTTATAAAATGAACGTCGAATTTTTTTTATTAATGGCAATAGAAAAATAAAAATGACTCACGATTTACAGCAATCCCTTAAGTGGACCACAAACATATAAAATATTTAAAATGCTTAATAAGTGACAAACAACAAATATATAAAGATAACTTTATTCCATAACTCAATGATATGAAAGCAGATTTTATTAAATTAAATAATCTTCCCATAAATCTTACAGGTAGAATAACCTTCTTTAGAATGTTATGCCTGACAAAGTTTTTGTATCTATTTTTTCGGGTAAAACCAATTACCCCACCAAAGACATTCTTTATGGGCAAATAAAATTCATAGAATAAAAAGGAATGTTTTACATTTTCCTGAGGGTAGTTTTAACCTTCGACTTGGAATTGTATCAACTCGCTACCCAAGGCTTTTACTTGCGACATGTAGTTGAATGCACTAAAGGGGAACAATGGGTACATATTGAAGATGGGCATGCTCATCCCCAGAATCTTTCTACTTGTCTATTTTCAAAGGATATAGTCCTCCCGGGTGGCGCAGTGGTCTAGGGCACTGCATCGCAGTGCTAGCTGCGCCACCAGAGTCTCTGGGTTCGCGCCCAGGCTGGGCTGGGTTCGCGCCCAGGCTCTGTCGCAGCCGGCCGCAACCGGGAGGTCCGTGGGGCGACGCACAATTGGCATAGCGTCGTCCGGGTTAGGGAGGGTTTGGCCGGTAGGGATATCCTTGTCTCAGTATGTAAAAAAAAATAAAAAAATGTAATAAAATGTATGCACTCTACTGTAAGTCGCTCTGGATAAGAGCGTCTGCTAAATGACTAAAATGTAAATGTAAATATAGTTAAGAACACTATAAAGATATGGAAGAAAATGTCATATATCTTACAAGAACCAATATCACCCTAGAAACACAACCTTATGGAATAATCCTTGGATAGCTTTTCAGAATTCATCGATAAATTGTTCAACATGGAAAACTAAAAGCATGTATTCAGACTTACCTTATGAAGTTGCATAACGGGCTTTTCGCCATGCGTCGGGTTCAAACTGGTACAGCTTGGTCTGCTCTCTGCAGCAATTCAATTAGCCTACATGTCTTTTTTTATATTATCAACTGTTAATAATGATCCGGAGCGGCACCCACATGGCCACATGGCCGTGACGGCTATACCAACAACCACATGGCCGTGACGGCTATACCAACAACCACATGGCCGTGACGGCTATACCAACAACCACATGGCCGTGACGGCTATACCAACAACCACATGGCCGTGACGGCTATACCAACAACCACATGGCCGTGACGGCTATAACAACTGAAGGGAACTAACAGTAAATTGGCAGATTAATATGTGTTATTATTAGGCCTACTGATGGTCTATACTGATAGTGGCTAATATTTCACATAATAGAAATAGGAAACGGGGTAGCCTATAATTCGTGGTAGTCGGGTAGCCTATAATTAAGACATTCGAGAGTGTCCATCCCTGAAAGTCGGGGTAGGTCTATAATTAAGACATTCGAGAGTGCCCATCCCTGCAAATTAAAAGGCTGTACAATTTAAATTCTGCCTAATGGCACAGCATTTCATAAACTTTACTGTAGGAAAGTTGATATGATGAAATGCTTCAGTTTGCTGTCATATGACTGGTTTCACATGTCTCTAGAGATTTATAAGGTCAAATATATCTAAAACAAGTGTCACGTTGGTATGAAGGGTCGGGAGACAGGCGCAGGAATGCGTAATAGTTTTTTAAATTATACCCCAAATTACGGCGTGCCGTGTAAAGGCACGGGGACGAAGACCAAACAAACACTATACAAAACACAGGGTAGAAACCCAAACAAAAGAGCGAGGAGTACCTCGATTAAATAACACAAGCGCACAATGATTAACACCAAAACACACAGCACAGGTACTCACACAAACCAACGGACATTATAACAATAATCGACAGTAACCTTGGTAACCCAAGGACACACTTATACAATTAATAATCACTGGGCATAGGGGCCAGTTGTGCATAATGAAAGTTCCGGAGGGATCCATGACAACAAGTGTCATTGATATTTACAATTCCCTTATCCAAACTGATTACTCATTTACCTAGCCTTTATCAATAGTTCTTATCAAGTTGTAAATTACAGTTAATGGAGAATGCAGTTGTTTATATCGTAAAAAATTAAGTAGATGATTTTTCCACTTGAACTAGGCAGGTTCGCTTGACCTTATTCATGATTTCGTCTTGCGTAAAGGTGGTGGAATTATGAGAGAATTAAGTCAAGGTCAGAATACAGTGTATCTGTAGACACATCTCCGCCACACCCTAATTTATTCGATCTCAACCCAAAATGAGAAGCAGGTGAATAGCATGTTATTCTCATGCTTAAGTTCAGGTCAGAATACACAAAGAGAGAAAAGTGCATAAAAAGGGAACGCTTCATTTATGTGCGCTTAACTCGGGTCAGAATCTGGGCCATATAGAATACATTACAAATACGTTATAGGATCTCTTTGGTCTGACTCTCCTGTAGGAGTGGAATACAGGATGCCTCCTCGGTGGACCTGTGGCGGGAGTGTTTCAGTGCGTTGGAAATAATTGAAGCAGAGAGAGAGAGACACCCAAAGAGAGATGTGGACTGGACAACCTTCCACACAGGTTCCTGGGTGCTTTCCAATTATACCCACAGTCCTCTCTGGCGCTGAACCCAATTACGGCCCAGAGAGGAGCGCAGCGCCGAGTTGGCCTGAGAACCTGTCGCCCTTTGCCAGGACTGGAGACATGAAGGACTGAGGATAGCAAATAGACACACGCAAGCACACACATACACACACACACACACACACACAAACAAGAGGGCTGCCTTCCATACACACTGGACTGAGAGCAGCTGTGTGATCTGATCGTGTGTGCCTCATCTACTTTATGAAGCCATGCAGCCCCATTTAATAAATTAAGTTTCATATATTGTCAGGGAAAGGTATGTACTGTACTGTAGTTGTATTGTCACTAGATGTATTGTAGCCTGGGTACCAGTATGTGCCATCAGGCCACACCTTGTGACTCCTTGTCATGCCAAACATGACAAGGAGTTGACATGATAGCACAAACAGATCTGGGAGCAGACTAGTGATATTGTGAAGTACTTTGAATTAATCAAGTATTTATCTGAAGAAGTGATCATGTTTGGAACCATTCGTGTGTTTTTTGATACCAAGCTTGTGTGTAATAAACACATATTTTCCTCCTTGTGGGACCTTCTGTATCTGAAAGGTGAGGCATGGAGATATTTTGTTTTACATATTTCACATCATGTCCTGTATGCTATCACACTATCAAATCATATCCACTGCACTGATGAGCTAGTTAAACTGTTGACACAGAATTCCGTCTGTGCCACAAAATTACAACCATTGAGTTGTCTCTATTATTCGTTAATATTATGATAAATGTTTTATTACTTTATTTTACCATTGTGTAGTCTTGTTTTATGATCGCATCGTTACTTTCTCACACAAATGCAAATGACAGTCGTGATTCGTGCCATCGCATGGCTCTTTTTTTTTTGCTCATTGCCCGAGGATTCTTTTGATATTGCCATTTTTATGCATTTGATCACTAGTCTGAGGATAGTTGTATTATTGCGTTGTCCCTCCCTCTCATTTTATCCCAAAACACTCCCTGTTTCATTTGTCCTGTGGGACTCATACGATTGGTGTATTTATTTTGCATTCCCTGTTCACCCCTAAAGCGACACTTTCCCCCCTTTAAAGATATGCCAGAGCACTCCACCATCAGCAAATAGCATTTGTGCTTTAGCAGGACATTATTCAAAATAGTCTTTAGTAATGGCCCCTGCCTCAGCCATGGTTGTTTGGGATACATTTGATGGAATGGTAGTTCTAAAAGAGAAAGAATGAGTGTTTTATGGAGCAGCAGCTTGGTTAACTTCTCAAACTAATTTCTTTGGGAGAGAGCTACTCATCTGAAAATGTGCACGGAATTGACATCGCTTTTGTGTTATAGGCCAGCTCAAATCTCACATTCTGTTGGTGTGTGAAAAATATTGATATCATGCCATCTCACCACGTGCCATGGACAACACTGTGAAATGACTGCTCAGCTTTGGTACCACTGACAGCACCATTATATGACTGCATATGATGGTGCCCCAGACAGCGTGATCAGGCTACATGCCTTTGCATAGGGTGGTACCATGGATAGCACCAGCACATGCTTTCTCATAGACTTGGTACCACGGACAGCTCCGTTGCTCACAGTGCAATGGAAAACAACATTGCTACTGCTACCATATATTATGACTAAGCATATAAACCATGCCACATTCACACCACTGAGCCCAGCTGAGCCATCACACAGCTGCTAGAGGTCAAGGAGAGTGACTGTATAGAGTTACTATATCAAGCTCCAGTGCTCCAGCAAATGCTACTACCACTGCCTCTTATGTTTATTGTTGGTCTTCGCAGCCACCTTTATGGACACCTGGGCGTTGAGCCTACTGCAAATCCATGCCAACTGTTGGAGAGAGTTGCTACAACCCGGCATGGACTCTGGCCTAATGATTCATCTTATGCTCTTTGTAGTTTGGAAGGCTCCAAGTTAATGCTCCTTTCAATTCCCACTTTAGATTTGGTTTCCCGCTGATAAAGATTGAACGCTCAACTGGCTCCCAGCAACCTTTCCAATGGTCTCCTTGTCTCCTTGTTCTGCTGATGTGTTAGATGTTGACGCTCCTCCCACAAAGTGACCTTTCTGTGTTAGTGAGGAGAGGGAGAGAGTTTTATTTGTGCAGCAAACAGTACGCATGAAAACTCACACATTGCTAACACAGAATACCAGCATGAAAGACCCATTTGGCACCCTTTTGAAGTCAAACATTCAAACCAACTTTTTGAAAATATTGTACTTTCAATGGGTTTTGTCACATTGACTCATTCAATACGCTCTATTGTTCAGATCCGAGCATATTAAGGTCATCATGGTCCTTTCTGCCTTGTCTCTTTCCTCCTCCATCTCCACCGTTGTGACACAATCCATCTTCACCCCTTAATGTGTTGCCATTGTTATGTTTAGCCGGAGGTTTGTGGTTACAGTAAATTAGGGATATCTATCCAGGCAACCGAGATCCCCCTTCTCCCTGTGGCTGAATCGAGCGTCTCACTACCTCATCCAGGAGTCTGTCAGTGAGCTCTGCTTCTCACGTCTTTACCACGGCCCATCTATCTGACAACCAGTCCCCTGAGGTGGAGAGAAAGGGACCGCCGTATGACAAGGCCCACGATGCTGTTGCACTGAAGTCGAGCATTGGGTGGTTCAGCTGGGAGTTTGGAGCCGGAGTGACCTGACTGAAGAGGGAGAGGTCATGTTAAAAATGGTAAAAGGTCTATAGTTGGAATAGGGGTTAGAATGGGTAAGAATAAAGGGTGGGAGTGACAGGTTGTATCAAGTTTAAAGTGGTGCGCAATGTCTAATATTAAAGAAGTCTTGAGGTATTGCTCACTTGAGGTAGAGTACCTCATGATAAGCTGTAGACAACACTATCTACCAAGAGTGCTATTTGTAGCCATCTATCTACCACCACAAACTGATGCTGGCACTAAAACTTCACTCAATGAGCTGTTTTAGACCATAAGCAAACAAGAAAATGCTCATCCAAAAGCGGTGCTCCTAGTGGCCCGGGACTTTAATGCAGGCAAACTTAAAACCATTTTACCACATTTCAACCAGCATTTCACATTTGCAAGGAAAAAAAACTCTAGACCACCTTTACTCCACATACAGAGACAGATACAAAGCTCTCCCTCGCCCTCCAGTTACCAAATCTGACCATAATTCTATCCACCTGATTCCTGCTTACAATAAAAAACTAAAGCAGGAAGTCCCAGTGACTTGCTCAATACGTAAGTGGTCAGATGACGCAGATGGTTCACTACAGGTTTGTTTTGCTAGAACAGACTGGAATATGTTCCGGGACTCATCCAATGGCATTGAGGAGTATACCACCTCAGTCACCGGCTTCATCAATAAGTGCATCAACAACATCATCCCCACAGTGACCGTGTGTACATATCCCAACCAGAAGCCATGGATTACAGGCAACATCCGCATGAGCTAAAGGCTAGAGCTGCCACTTTCAAGGAGCGGTACACTAATCCGGACCCTTATAAAACATCCCGCTATGCCCTCAGACGAACCAACAAACAGGCAAAGCATCAATAGAGGACTAAGATTGAATCGTACTACACCAGCTCTGATGCTCGTCGGATGTGGCAGGGCTTGCAAACTATTACGGACTACAAAGGGAAACACATCTGCGAGCTGCCCAGTGATGTGAGCCTAACAGATGAGCTAAATGCCTTTTATGCTTGCTTTGAGGCAAGCAACACTGAAGCATGCATGAGAGCGCCAGCTGTTCCGGAAGACTGTGTGATCACACTCTCTGTAGCCGATGTGAGCAAGACCTTTAAACAGGTCAACATTCACAAGGCCACAGGGCCAGATGGATTACCAGGACGTGTTCTCAGAGCATGCATGGACCAACTGGCAAGTGTCTTCACTGATATTTTCAACCTCTCCCTGACCGAGTCTGTATTACCTACATGTTTCAAGCAGACCACCATAGTCCCTGTGCACAAGAAAGCGAAGGTAACCTTCCTAAATGACTACCCCCCCGTAGCACTCACGTTGGTAGCCATGAAGTTCTGTGAAAGGCTGGTCATGAATCACATCAACACCATCATTCCGGAAACCCTAGACCCACTCCAAGTCGCATTCTGCCCCAACAGATCCACAGACGATGCAATCTCAATCGCACTCCACGCTGCCCTTTCCCACCGCGACAAAAATAACACCTATGTGAGAATGCTGTTCATTGACTACAGCTCAGCGTTCAACACCATAGTACCCACAAAGCTCATCACTAAGCTAAGGACCCTGGGACTAAACACCTCCCTCTGCAACTGGATCCTGGACTTCCTGACGGGCCGCCCCCAGGTGGTAAGGGTAGGCAACAACACATCTGCCACTCTGATCCTCAACACTGGGGCCCCTCAGGGGTGCGTGCTTAGTCCCCTCCTGTACTCCCTGTTCAACCACAACTGCATGGCCAAGCACGACTCCAACACCGTCATTAAGTTAACAGTACTGTAGTACTGTACTGTAGTAGGCCTGATCACCGACAACGATGAGACATCCTATAGGGAGGAGGTCAGAGACCTGGCAGTGTGGTGCCAGGACAACAACCTCTCCCTCAATGTGAACAAGACAAAGGAGCTGATCGTGGGCTACAAGAAAAGGAGGTACAGACACGCCCCCATTAACATCGATGGGGCTGTAGTGGGGCAGGTCGAGAGTTTAATGTTCCTTGGTATCCACATCACCAACGAACTGTCATGGTCCAAACACACCAAGACAGTCATGAGTAGGGCACGACAACACATTTTCCCCCTCAGGACACCGAATTTTTTTTTGCATGGGTCCCCAGATTCTCAAAAAGTTCTACAGCTGCACCATCGAGAGCATCCTGACCGGTTGCATCACCGCCTGGTATGGCAACTGCTCGGCATTCGATCGTAAGGCGCTACAGAGGGTAGTGCGTACAGCCCAGTATATCACTAGGACCAAGCGTCCTGTCATCCAGGTCCTATATACTAGGCAATGTCAGAGGAAGGCCCTAAAAATTGTCAAAGTCTCCAGTCACCCAAGTCATAGACTGTTCTCTCTGTTACCGCACGGCAAGCAGTACCGGAGCGCCAAGTCTAGGTCTTAAAGGCTCCTTAACCTCTCTAGGGTACGTGAGACGGTAGCGTCCCACTTCTTCAACAGCCAGTGAAACTGCAGTGCGCCAAATTCAAAACAACAGAAATCCCATAATTAAAATTCCTCAAACATACATGTATTTTACACCATTTTAAAGATACGCTTGTTGTCAATCCAGCCACAGTGTCCAATTTCAAAAAGGATTTACGACGAAAGCAAACCAAACGATTATGTTAGGTGAGTGCCTATTCACAGAATAACACAGCCATTTTTCCAGCCAAAGAGAGGAGTGACAAGCAGAAATAGAGATAAAATTAATCACTAACCTTTGATGATCTTCATCAGATGACACTCATAGGACTTCATGTTACACAATACATGTATGTTTTGTTCGATAAAGTTCATATTTATATCCAAAAATCTGAGTTTACATTGGTGCGTTACGTTCAGAAGTTCCTTAACATCCTTTGATTTTGCAGAGAGCCACATCAATTTACAGGAATACTCATAATAAACATTGCTAAAAGAAACAACTGTTATGCATGGAATTTTAGATGCACTTCTCCTTAATGCAACCGCTGTGTCAGATTTCAAAAAAGCTATACAGAAAAAGCAAACCATGCAATAATCTGAGTCGGCGCTCAGAGCCCAATCAAGACACAAATATATCCGTCATATTGTGCAGTCAACATAAGTCAGAAAAAACATTATAAACATAAACCTTTGATGATCTTCATCAGAATGTACTCCCAGGAATCCCAGTTCCACAATAAATGTTTGTTTTGTTCGATAATGTCCATCATTTATGTCCAAATTCCTCCTTGTTGTTCTAGCGTTCAGTACACTTTCCAAACTCACGACGCGCGGGCAAGTCCAGCGGAAAGTACGGACGAAAAGTTAAAAAAGTTATATTACAGTCCGTAAAAACATGACAAACGAGGTATTGAATCAATCTTTAGGATGTTTTTAACATAATTCTTCAATAATGTTCCAACCGGAGAATTCCTTTGTCTTCAGAAAAGCAAATGGAATGGGAGCTAACTCTCATGTGAACGCGCATGGTCAGCTCGTGGCTGCTGGCAGTCCTCTGACTCATTCCCCTCTCATTCGCCCCCACTTCACATTAGAAGCATCAGACAAGGTTCTAAAGACTGTTGACATCTAGTGGAAGCCTTAGGAAGTGCAATATTACCAATATCCCACTGTATCTTCAATAGGAGCTGAGTTGAATATCGACCAACCTCAGATTTCCCACTTCCTGGTTGGATTTTTTCTCAGGTTTTTGCCTGCCATATGAGTTCTGTTATACTCACAGACATCATTCAAACAGTTTTCGAAACTTCAGAGTGTTTTCTATCCAAATCTGCTAATAATATGCATATTCTAGCTTTTATGGCTTTGTAGCAGGCCATTTACTCTGGGCATGCTTTTCATCCGGACGTGAAAATACTGCCCCCTACCCCAAAGAAGTTAACAGCTTCTACCTCCAAGCCATAAGACTGCTGAAAAATGTATCAAATGGCCAACTGGACTATTACAGTGACCCCCCCCCCCCCCCCCCCCCCCACTTTGTTTTACACTGCTGCTACTCGCTGTTTATTATCACTTTACCCCTACCTACATGTTTAAATTACCTCTACTAACCTGTACCCCCACACATTGACCCGGTACCGGTACCCAGTGGTGTAAAGTACTTTAGTAAAAATACTTTATAGTACTACTTAAGTAATTTTTTTGTCTATCTGTACTTTACTTTTTATATTTTTGACTTTTACTTCACTACATTCCTAAATAAAATATTGTACTTTTACTCCATAACTTTTTTCTGACAACCAAAAGTACTAGTTACATTTTGAATGCTTAGCAGGACAGGAAAATTGTAAAATTCACAAACATAGCAAGAGAACATGTGATTATCCCTACTGCCTCTTGTCTGGCGGACTCACTAAACACAAGTGCATATTTTGTAAATAATGAGTGTTGGAGTGTGCCCCTGGCTATCCATCAATTTTAAAAACAAGAAATGGTGCTGTCTGCTTTTGTCACGTTGGTGTAAAGGGATCGGGAGACAGGCGCAGGAATGCGTAATAGGTGTTTTTATTTACCCAAATTACAGCGTGTCATGTAAAGGCACGGGGATGAAGACCAAACAAACACGTATACAAAACACAGAGTTGAGACCCAAACAAAAGAGCCAGGAGTACCTCAAAATAAATACACGGGACGAGACCCGAACACACACAAGCGCACAATGATACAACACGGGACGAGACCCGTAATCATCTGCACAATACAAGCGGCGCAAAAGCCAAAACATCAAGGCACAGGTACTCATACAACCATCAGACATTGGAACAATAATCGACAGCCCAATGGAGAAACAAAGGGCACATTTATACAACTACAAACAGTGGGAATGGGGACCAGGTGTGCGTAATGACACAGTTCCGGAGGGATTGCTTAATATCAGGACTTTTTTTATGATTTCTACTTTTAGCAATTACCTTTACTTTTGATACTTAAGTATATTTAAAACCAAATACTTTTAGACTTTTACTCAAGAAGTATTTTACTGGCTAACTTTCACTTTTACTTGAGTAACTTTCTGTTAATGTATCTATACTTTTACTCAAGTATGACAATTCTGTACTTTTTCCACCACTGCCGGTACCCCCTGTACAGTATATAGCCTCGTTATTGTTGTTTTGTGTACTTTTTATTACATTTTTTACTTTAGTTTATTTAGTAAATATTTTCTTAACTCTATTTCTTGAAATGCATTGTTGGTTAAGGGCTTGTAAGTAAGCATTTCACGGTAAGATCTACACCTGTTGTATTCGGCGCATGTGACAAATACAATTTGATTTGATTTTCTGTCCAGTGCAGACATACTGTGGAGGTTGTAGGTCAAGACCAAGGTCTAACTAGGTGGTATTTTTTTCAAAGATTTACGTTATATTATAGCTAGTCCTTCTCCCTCTGTCCGATACGCTCAGGGAATTGGATAGATAGCGCGGATAAATGGAGTCAAATTTACTGAGAACATGGATTATTCAACGTTATATACAGTGTGGAATTATTACTGTATGAAATATATTCCCTTCAAGCTGTATTCAGCCAAAGCTGTCTAGACTCCTCCAGTGTGGCTCAGATTGTCTTCAGCCTGGAACTCTCTCTCTCTCAGGCAGACAGTAAAGAGTAAATGATAAAGCCTCAGAATTGATACTATGTGTAAGGTCTATTGGGACTCGCCATCTTTCATTCGCTTTTCTCCCCACCGAGGATGATATTGCAGGAACTGCACATTCAATGGGGCATGTTCCCTGGCACTCACTTCAATCAAATCTAGATCAGATCTCAGTTTGTCACTGGAGGATTTACTGGCTTATAAAAGAGTTTTATCTCATGTATTCTCTACCCCTTTTTTCGCCGGCCATGCCCACATGACATGAAAATAAGAGAAGAACAAATCAAGTGATATAAACGCAGTAGGTTGAACTGGGTCGCTATCCATTTGCTATCGGTTTCACATTTGAAAGCATCGAACACTTTAGGGAAACCGAGGGGAGGATGTTTTCTTGGATAGGACAGAATACATACAATTTTGAATGTTACTTATCATACCCCTCAAGGCATGGACTGTCTTATAGTTCTGACCCCATTGACAATTGAATGGGTCATGTTTTCTTAAGGCCTAAATAAAATGAGCGTGACAATGACATTCAGATTTACCCTTTGGAGATTAGAATAATCTGATGGATGGACTGTTTTTATTCTGCATTTGTCCTTTTTTTCCAAACAAAACAGGCCTCTTGGAACTGACAGTTATCATATTCCATCATAGCCTGTCCATTATAAAGCCTTGTGTTTTTACCAGATTATGCTGTCCTCAGAACTGTGCATAAATCTTACGCTGGCCATCGGAGGACAGCTTCCGGTGGAGGTCTCCCTTAGTCACAGATCTAGGATCAGCCTACCCTCCTAACCTTTCCCATTAGGGGAGAAAAATGCACCACTGACCAATGCTTAATGTAATGTAACTAGAGGCAACTTCATCCTCCACTGTGAATAGAGGACAAAGTGATACAGTGGCTTGCGAAAGTATTCACCCCCTTGGCATTTTTTGTTGTTGTTGCCTTACAACCTGGAATTAACATGGGTTTTTTGGGGGGGTTTGTATCATTAGATTTACACAACATGCCTACCACTTTGAAGATGCAAAATATTTGTTATTGTGAAACAAACAAGAAATAAGACAAAAAAACAGAACTTGAGTGTGCATAACTAACACTTTGTAGAGCAACCTTTTGCAGCAATGACAGCTGCAAGTCTCTTAGGGTATGTCTCTATAAGCTTGGCACATCTAGCCACTGGGATTTTTGCCCATTCTTCAAGGCAAAACTGCTCCAGCTCCTTCAAGTTGATGGGTTCTGCTGGTATAGCAATCTTTAAGTCATACCACAGATTCTCAATTGGATTGAGACCTGGGCTTTGACTAGGCCATTCCAAGACATTTAAATGTTTCCCGTTAAACCACTCAAGTGTTGTTTAGCAGTATTCTTAGGATCATTGTCCTGCTTGAAGGTGAATCTCCGTCCCAGGCTCAAATCTCTGGAAGACTGAAACAGGTTTCCCTCAAGAATTTCCCTGTATTTAGCGTCATCCATCATTCTTTCAATTCTGACCAGTTTCCCAGTCCCTGCTGATGAAAAACATCCCCACAGCATGATGCTGCAACCCCCATGCTTCACTGTGGGGATGGTGTTCGCGGGGTGATGAGAGGTGTTTGGTTTGCGCCAGACATAGCGTTTTCCTTGATGTCCAAATCCTCAATGTTAGTCTCATCTGACCAGAGTACCTTCTTCCATATGTTTGGGGAGTCTCCCACATGCCTTTTGGCGAACACCAAACGTGCTTGTTTATTTTTTTCTTTAAGCAATGGCTTTTTCTGTCCACTGTTCTGTAAAGCCCAGCTCTGTGGAGTGTACAGCTTAAAGTGGTCCAATGGACAGATACTCCAATCTCCGCTGTGGAGCTTTGCAGCTCCTTCAGGGTTATCTTTGGCCTCTTTGTTGCCTCTCTGAGTAATGGCCTCCTTGCCTGGTCCGTGAGTTTTGTTGGGCGGCCCTCTCTTGGCAGGTTTGTTGTGGTGCCATATTCTTTCAATTTTTTAATAATACGTTTCGGATATTTTTTTATAACCCAACCCTGATCTGTACTTCTCCACAACTTTGTTCCTGACCTGTTTGGAGAGCTCCTTGGTCTTCACGGTGTCGCTTGCTTAGTGGTGTTGCAGGCTCTGGGGCCTTTCAGAACAGGTGTGTGTATATATATATATATAGAGAGAGAGAAAGAGATCATGTGACAGATCATGCGACACTTAGATTGCACACAGGTGGACTTTATTTAACTAATTATGTGACTTCTGAAGATAATTGGTTGCACCAGATCTTATGTAGGGGCTTCATAGCAAAGGGGGTGAATACATATGCACACACCACTTTACCGTTTATTTATTTTTTTAAACTTTTTTTCATTTCACTTCACCAATTTGGACTATTTTGTGTATGTCCATTACATGAAATCCAAATAAAAATCCATTTAAATGACAGGTTGTAATGCAACAAAAAAGGAAAAACACCAAGGGGGATGAATACTTTTGCAAGGCACTGTAGCAGGTTTTCAGGTGGCAGTAGGTGCTTACCTCAGACTGCAAGTCTCAGCCTGGGGGTCAATACAAGCCAAAGGGCATAAAAGTGGAAAAAAGAACAATGCCTGGCAACAGAGGTGGCCACAGACACCCTATCCCTCTGAGCAACAGAGGAGGAAGGAGACCACAGACACCCTATCCCTCTGAGCAACAGAGGAGGAAGGAGGCCACAGACACCCTATCCCTCTGAGCAACATAGGAGGAAGGAGACCACAGACACGCTATCCCTCTGAGCAACAGAGGAGGAAGGAGGCCAGACACCCTATCCCTCTGAGCAACAGAGGAGGAAGGAGACCACAGACACCCTATCCCTCTGAGCAACAGAGGAGGAAGGAGACCACAGACACCGTATCCCTCTGCACAACAGAGGAGGATGGAGACCACAGACACCCTATCCCTCTGAGCAACAGAGGAGGTAGGAGACCACAGACACCCTATCCCTGTGAGCAACAGAGGAGGAAGGAGACCACAGACACCCTATCCCTCTGAGCAACAGAGGAGGAAGACCACAGACACCCTATCCCTCTGAGCAACAGAGGAGGAAGGAGACCACAGACACCCTATCCCTCTGAGCAACAGAGGAGGAAGGAGACCACAGACACCCTATCCCTCTGAGCAACAGAAGAGGAAGGAGACCACAGACACCCTATCCCTCTGAGCAACAGAGGAAGGAGACCACAGACACCCTATCCCTCTGAGCAACAGAAGAGGAAGGAGACCACAGACACCCTATCCCTCTGAGCAACAGAAGAGGAAGGAGACCACAGACACCCTATCCCTCTGAGCAACAGAGGAGGAAGGAGACCACAGACACCCTATCCCTCTGAGCAACAGAGGAGCTAATGAGAGCACAACTAAGAAACACAGGTCTAACAAAACAAAAACAAAAAACAACTGCTTTTGGACAATAAATCAACACCAATAAATGAATCATCGGCGCCGAACAGCCATGAAGAGATCATAATGAAAGACCTTCAGGTTACTAGAAGGAAAAAAAAGTGTAGCCAGGCTGCTGATGGAATGGAGGAGCTCTACACTTGATTTGCATTGAGTTTAAGGAGTAAATCCACTGTTGAAGGGAGACACGTTCATGACGCTCTGCAAAATAAAACACTTCAGCTAACGGGGGGGGGGGGGGGGGGGGGGTGAGAATACACTAATGTTACACTAATGCTTATTTAGTCTTGGGCAAACAAACTAGTTCACTAGTCTTCTCATTACGCGCTCAGTGGAAATAAACAGCCAGCTTTGCCTCTCGTCGGCTGTGTGAGAATGCATTATAAGTTCCCGTTCACAACATTAGCAGCCTCATGCCTTTGATCAGACCGCTGACAGAACTGTGGTCTTTTTATACCGTCCAAATGAGTCACCCGGCTGAGCCGCCGTCGTCTTCACCACCACCACTGCCTCCCCACCATGAGAACGCAGTCTGCCATAACAAATGAAAGCAGGCTAATTCCTCAGGAATATGATGATCTTTTTATAACAACTCCATTCTATGTGCCGGCGGTGATAAACGTCACGTGGTGTTAATTCACAAGAGCTCAACTGAAGTTGACGTGGTAATAATAGAGTTGTGGTTTCCTATAGAATACATTTCTACACAATACAATACACACAGAGGCTCGGAAGCACACGCACCTATTTAGACAGTAACAAATACTCAGATGGATTCCAAACAGTCCAAAGTATGCACGGTACGTAGTAGATATCTATTCTGGCAACAACAACAAAAAATGTGTGTGTGTCTTGTGAGGGTTCCTGTCAAGCGGTAACACATGTGAAGATGACAGTACCGCCAGCCTTGTTAGAAACTCTCCCTTTTCCCATTTCTCTATCCCCCTCTGTCTTTCTTTCCGTCTCTCTCATTCCCTCCCTCTCTCTCTTTGTCCACCACCTTTCTGTCTCTCATTCCCTCCCACCACTAACCCTAGAAGAAAAAGCAGCCCCATCCTGTCTGTCTAGCTAAGGCCTGTGAGGACAGGAATACCAATGACTCTCGGCTCAAACTAATCTATTCTCAGAGGTAGATCTGCTGTGTGCCTGTGACATCGCACCCCGATTATTGTCTCCCAAAGCAAGCCAGTCAATAGCCCCAAAACGTGGACATCAAACCGAAAGCGTTGCTTTCTAAAATGCTCTCACCACGTTGCCCCCTACACCCTATGAAGATCTGAAATGCAAACCAAACCGAGTGTAATGGTTTGTGTAGTGGTTTACAAAGTGTTTATTGGCATGACGTTCCAGAAGATTCTGTCAGATCTTGTAATGTCAATGGAGGGAAGAAGCTTTGAATTTACTGTATAAACTTGCATCTACTGTATCTACTTAGGCCCAGTCATTAACATTCTTCTGAAGTAATGTAGATATCCTGGGACACTAGACTTCTATCACAGCAGTGCTGGGTTGTATCAACAATAGCCCTAAGCTAGGGATATGATCACTTCATACATACACTGAGATACATCAAGATGTCATGACATAATTGGCTTTGCCACATAACTGACATCATTCTGTGGATGAAACCTGTGTTCTCTTATCATTAGTGTAAATATTTTAGCCATCATAAAGAAGCAAACGTACTGTACGGTATATCAGTGGATTCTGAGAGAAATCGCAGAACGCGACTTCAGACCAACATTTAACCAAGCAGCCGTTGGATGATGAAAAAATAATGATCTCAAGAGCTTCACACCTGGGACTTGTAGCTCTACAGCAGAAACATATACGGTCTTTATTGACCATTTCAAATATCTGCCTAAACTTCAAAGGACTGTCTGAGCTACAAAGATATTTTTTATATCTATATCTATACAAAATGCAACATCTATACTTCGTTTTCCCATTGATATTACTATACAAGTATGGAAGCTTGAATAAATAAGCTGAATGACAGTCAGGTCATTTTTAGCTCCGTAACCCGAGCTCGTGTTTCTGTGTTAGCTGCATGATATTGTTGCGACCCTCAGCAGGTATTAAAGGTGGGCAGACCCTGCCCCAAGCTGGCAGCACCAGTCACGTTCATACCACGTTCATACCACGTTCATACCACCTTCATACCACGTTCATAGTGTATGGGGTTGTCATGTAATAGAAGAGGGAGAGGGAGCTTCACATAGGTTTGTAGGGATATAACTAGTGGGGAATGCCCCGTTTCTCTGTCTCGTGATTATCTCTCTGGGAGATACCTCCCACTGGACTGTAATTTATGGCTAGCTAGTTCACGCTAGGCTGGTGGTTTTGTGCAGCTCCCCGCTACCCTGTGCATTGTTACATTAAAATGCTAGTTGGCATTAACCATATTTCCATTTGATATTTAAGCTAGTAAAGTTATAAGATGAACACCACAATATATTGAGGAGTGACAAAATAGCCTTGGAAATCTAAACATGCAGGTAAGTAATTCGCTGCCTCTGTATTCAACAATTGTCACTGCTTGTGGTCTAATGCAATTTTAATAAACAGGACCCCACGAATATAATCATGTTTGCCCTCCGCAGAAACAAACAATACTAATGGCTTTCTCTCCAAACGGCTGGTAAACTAGCAGGAAACAACCCAAGGAGAACGCTTTCCAGCCAAGGCTTTTGAGCGGCACAGTAAATCACCAAAGGGACAAATGATCAATCGAGCAGGTAAGTGGGTGCTAGCTGGGCGACTGGTACCATTTGGGTCCAACATCAGAAGAAGAGTGTGAAGCTCAATAGCATAATACCACTTCAGCAGCCCCCCAATGTGCTGCAATAAGCTGTGATGAGTCATAGCGTCAGGTTGTTATTTCAGATGGGCTCAACCTGTGCTCAGGACATTTTCAGCTGTGATGAGTCATAGCGTCAGGTTGTTATTTCAGATGGGCTCATCCTGTGCTCAGGACATTTTCAGCTGTGATGAGTCATAGCGTCAGGTTGTTATTTCAGATGGGCTCATCCTGTGCTCAGGACATTTTCAGCTGTGATGAGTCATAGCGTCAGGTTGTTATTTCAGATGGGCTCATCCTGTGCTCAGGACATTTTCAGCTGTGATGAGTCATAGCGTCAGGTTGTTATTTCAGATGGGCTCATCCTGTGCTCAGGACATTTTCAGCTGTGATGAGTCATAGCGTCAGGTTGTTATTTCAGATGGGCTCATCCTGTGCTCAGGACATTTTCAGCTGTGATGAGTCATAGCGTCAGGTTGTTATTTCAGATGGGCTCATCCTGTGCTCAGGACATTTTCAGCTGTGATGAGTCATAGCGTCAGGTTGTTATTTCAGATGGGCTCATCCTGTGCTCAGGACATTTTCAGCTGTGATGAGTCATAGCGTCAGGTTGTTATTTCAGATGGGCTCATCCTGTGCTCAGGACATTTTCAGCTGTGATGAGTCATAGCGTCAGGTTGTTATTTCAGATGGGCTCATCCTGTGCTCAGGACATTTTCAGCTGTGATGAGTCATAGCGTCAGGTTGTTATTTCAGATGGGCTCATCCTGTGCTCAGGACATTTTCAGCTGTGATGAGTCATAGCGTCAGGTTGTTATTTCAGATGGGCTCATCCTGTGCTCAGGACATTTTCAGCTGTGATGAGTCATAGCGTCAGGTTGTTATTTCAGATGGGCTCATCCTGTGCTCAGGACATTTTCAGCTGTGATGAGTCATAGCGTCAGGTTGTTATTTCAGATGGGCTCATCCTGTGCTCAGGACATTTTCAGCTGTGATGAGTCATAGCGTCAGGTTGTTATTTCAGATGGGCTCATCCTGTGCTCAGGACATTTTCAGCTGTGATGAGTCATAGCGTCAGGTTGTTATTTCAGATGGGCTCATCCTGTGCTCAGGACATTTTCAGCTGTGATGAGTCATAGCGTCAGGTTGTTATTTCAGATGGGCTCATCCTGTGCTCAGGACATTTTCAGCTGTGAAACGGCTGCAGAACACATTCTCATTATCTTTCCCACACAGTTTCTGCTGGGAAAGTTTGAAAGTGTTCTGGCGAGAACAGATAATCAAAGGCAAATAACTGTGTAGACTGTGTCTACACATTTATACCGGGTTATCTATAGTTTAGTTAATGTTTAATGTTGCTGCCCGTATCATCGCCAAGCCTATCTCCGACCTTTTTTAATCTGTCTCTCCTCTTTGGGGAGGTTCCCATTGCTTGGAAGGCAGCTACGGTTCGTAGCTCAAGCTGAGATCAAGCTGATCCTAACTGTTATAGGCCTATTTCTATTTTACCCTGTTTATCAAAAGTGTTGGAATAACTTACCAATAATCAACTGACTGGCTTTCTTGATGCCTATAGTATTCTCTCTGGTATGCAATCTGGTTTCCGTTCAGGTTATGGATGTGTCACTGCAACCTTAAAGGTCCTAAATGATGTCACCATTGCCCTTGATTCTAAACAATTGTTGTCCTGCTATTTTCATTGACTTGGCCAAAGCTTTTGATATGGTAGACCATTCCATTCTTGTGGGGTATTGGTGTCGTCTCAGAGGGGTCTTTGGCCTGGTTTGCTAACTACCTCTCTCAAAGAGTGCAGTGTATAAAGTCAACATTTGCTGTCTCAGCCACTGCCTGTCACCAAGGGAGTACCCCAAGGCTCGATCCTAGGAGGCCCCACGCTCTTCTCAATTTACATGAACAACATAGCTCAGGCAGTAGGAAGCTCTCTCATCCATTTATATGCAGATGATACAGGCTTATACTCAGCTGGCCCCTCCCTGTATTTTGTGTTAAATGCTCTACAACAAAGCTGTCTTAGTGTCCAACAAACTTTCTCTACCCTTAACCTTGTTCTGAACACCTCCAAAACAAAGGTCATGTGGTTTGGTAAGAAGAATGCCCCTCTCCCCACAGGTGTGATTACTAACTATGAGGGTTTAGAGCTTGAGGTAGTCACCTCATACAAGTACTTGGGAGTGTGGCTAGACGGTACACTGTCCTTCTCTCAGCACATATCAAAGCTGCAGGCTAAAGTTAAATCTAGACTTGGTTTCCTCTCTCGTAATTTCTCCTATACTGTTCATCTCTGTATACCCGTCGCAAGACCCACTGGGTGATGCTTATTTATAAAACCCTCTTATGCCTCACTCCCCCTTATCTGAGATATCTACTGCAGGCCTCATCCTCCACATACACCACCCGTTCTGCCAGTCACATTCTGTTAAAGGTTCCGAAAGCACACACATCCATGGGTCGCTCGTCTTTTCAGTTCGCTGCAGCTAGCGACTGAAACGAGCTGCAACAAACACTCAAACTGGACAGTTTTATCTCAATCTCTTAATTCAAAGGCTCAATCATGGACACTCTTACTGACAGTTGTGGCTGCTTTGCGTGATGTATTGTTGTCTCTACCTCATTGCCCTTTGTTCTGTTGTATGTGCCCAATAATGTTTGTACCATGTTTTGTGCTGCTACCATGTTGTGTTGCTACCATGTTGTGTTGTCATGTTTTGCTGCCTTGCTATGTTGTTGTCTTAGGTCTCTCTTTATGTAGTGTTGTGTTGTTTCTCTTGTCATGATGTCTGTTTTGGCCTATATTTATATATATATATATTTTTTTTTAAGTATCCCAGCCCCGCAGGAGGCCTTTTGCCTTTTGGTAGGCCGTCATTGTAAATAATAATTTGTTCTTAACTGACTTGCCTAGTTAAATAAAGGTTAAATAAAATAAAACATAAAAGGTGTGTGTTGGTCAAGTGGTCACATTGACTGAACACTAATGTGATATGATTGATAGAGTTGGACACCTAAATTACACTACAATAAGGTCCTACTAATTATCGGTACTATCCCAATATACCTTAAACAACCTTAAAAATCCAGAAACTACCCCAAACTGCCATTCTCCAAGAACCACCAGTCTGGTAATGGTTTGTGGGATGTTTCATGTATTATTTTGGGGTGACATGTTGCTAGGTGAGAGACCAGGGCTTGTCTACACCGTCTGAATCTTTGTTTTGACAGAACAGGTGACAGAGTGAAAACAAAGCCCTACAGACCAGCTGTGACCAAAACTTTTTTTGTTTTAACGACCAAAATGAATAAATGTCATGTCAAGTTGCACTGTGTGACGCCTGGTGGGGGAAATCAACATTTGTAACTCCAGCAGTGGAAGATGATGCTTATCTCAGTGGTGAATATCATTCACATAGTTAGGCAGAGAGGCTGCAAGACATACATGATACATTACACATAAACTCTTGTGGGTGCTCTCTTTTCAATGTAGTGCATAGTTTGGCTTATCGACCCATCTAACTGTTAAGTATAGACAGCAAACCTCACGTACTGTAGACTACAGTAGCTGGAGAGTTGTTAGAGTTCTTCTTTGGTGGTGTTCAACACAACTAGCAACACAATTAAAAAGCAACACACTATTGGTAAACAAATAGCAATTTTCTAAAATGTGTGAAGAGTCTAGGAATCCCACATCTTCAAATCAGACCATAAGGTTGTTTGTCATTAAAAATGAGGCTTTTATCTAGTCAAGTTCCAAACTACACTGAACAAAAATATAAACACAACATGCAACAATTTCAACTATTTTACTGAGTTACAGTTCACAGTAACAGCAGCATATGAGATGAGTCAAAGGAGTTAGTGCAAAAAGGGTCAATGCAGATAGTCCGGCTAGCTATTTAACTAACCATACTGAACCAAAATATAAATGCAATATGCAATCATTTCAACGATTTGACTGAGTTACAGTTCATATAGGAAATTCATTAGGCTCTAATCTATGGATTTCACATGACTGGGCAGAGGTGAAGCCATGGGTAGGCCTGGAAGCGCATAGACACACTCACTTCGGAGCCAGACCCACCCACTGTGGAATGAGTTTTTCCCACAAAAGAAAAAGAAACACATAGTTTACCGGCAAAACACAAGTCTCAATGTCAACAGTGAAGAGGCGACTCCGGGATGCTGGCCTTCTAGGCAGAATTGCAAAGAAAAAGCCATATCTCAGACTGGCCAACAAAAAGAAAAGACTAAGATGGGCAAAAGAACACAGACACTGGACAGAAGAACTCTGCCTGGGTTGGCGCCCCCCCCCTTGGGTTGTGCCGTGGCGGAGGTCTCTGTGGGCTATACTCGGCCTTGTCTCAGGATGGTAAGTTGGTGGTTGTCCCTCTAGTGGTGTGGGGGCTGTGCTTTGGCAAAGTGGGTGGGGTTATATCCTGCGTGTTTGGCCCTGTCCGGGGGATCATCGGATGGGGCCACAGTGTCTCCTGACCCCACCTGTCTCAGCCTCCAGTATTTATGCTGCAGTAGTTTATGTGTCGGGGGGCTAGGGTTAGTCTGTTATATCTGGAGTATTTCTCCTGTCTTATCCAGTGTCCTGTGTGAATTTAAGTATGCTCTCTCTAATTCTCTCTTTCTCTCTATCTTTCTCTCTCTCGGAGGACCTGAGCCCTAGGACCACCTGGCATGATGACTCCTTGTTGTCACCAGTCCACCTGGCCGTGCTGCTGCTCCAGTTTCAACTGTTCTGCCTGCGGCTATGGAACCCTGACCTGTTCACTGTGATTACTATTATTTGACCATGCTGGTCATTTATGAACATTTGAACATCTTGGCCATGTTCTGTTATAATCTCCACCGGCACAGCCAGAAGAGGACTGGCCACCCATCATAGCCTGGTTCCTCTCTAGGTTTCTTTTCCTAGCCACCGTGCTTCTACACCTGCATTGCTTGCTGTTTGGGGTTTTAGGCTGGGTTTCTGTACAGCACTTTGATATATCAGCTGATGTAAGAAGGGCTATATAAATACATTTGATTTGATTTAGAAGGCCAGCATCCCGGAGTCGCCTCTTTACTGTTGACGTTGAGACTGGTGTTTTGCCTGTACCGGCAAACTATGTGTTTCTCAAACTATGTGTTTCTCAAACCTACCGTCGCTGGACCAGACAGAACTGGCAAAAAGTGCTCTTCAATGACGAGTCACGGTTTTGTCTCAGCAGGGGTGATGGTCGGATTCGCGTTTTCGTCGAAGGAATGAGCGTTACACCGAGGCCTGTACTCTGGAGCGGGATCGATTTGGAGGTGGAGGGTCCGTCATGGTCTGGGGCGGTGTGTCACAGTATCATCGGACTGAGCTTGTTGTCATTGCAGGCAATCTCAACGCTGTGTATTACAGGGAAGATATCCTCCTCCCTTATGTGGCACCCTTCCTGCAGGCTCATGCTGACATGACCCTCCAGCATGACAATGCCACCAGCCAAACGGCTCGTTCTGTGCGTGATTTCCTGCAAGACATGAATGTCAGTGTTCTGCCATGGCCAGCGAAGAGCCCGCATTGAGTATGTCTGGGACCTGTTGGATCGGAGGCTGAGGGCTAGGGCCATTCCCCCAGAAATGTCCGGGAACTTGCAGGTGCCTTGATGGAAGAGTGGGGTAACATCTCACAGCAAGAACTGGCAAATCTGGTGCAGTCCATGAGGAGGAGATGCACTGCAGTACTTAATGCAGCTGGTGGCCACACCAGATACTGACTGTTACTTTTCATTTTGAACCCCCCCCCTTTGTTCAGGGACACATTATTCCATTTTTGTTAGTCACATGTCTGTGGAACTTGTTCAATTTATGTCTCAGTTGTTGAATCTTGTTATGGTCAAACAAATATTTACACATGTTAAGTTTGCTGAAAATAATGCAGTTGACAGTGAGAGGACGTTTCTTTTTTTTCTGAGTTTATATATAGCTTATTTTTGTTCAGTTTAAACCTCAGAGTTGCAGCTGAAAGTGCAAATTCTAATGAGAGTTTTTAAATCCTCAAGTCTGCAGAGCAAAGAAACAGAAAACAGCCTTTAATACAAAACAAAATAGCAAGTGGTGGTTAAACTATGCCAGCCTTGCCTAATTGCGCTAATAGCTAAATGTGCCACATAGTTCAAAGTACACGAGAGCATCCCAATTCTGTTGCTTGTTAATGGAACAGGCTGTGAGAGGGGCTGTTTGTGTGTATAGTAACACACATAATTAGACAAGATCATGGCTATGAGCTTCTCAGAGATAACGCCGTGTCATCCCTGTGTAGCGGTTGACATGTTATTGTACGACACTTGGACACAGAGACCGTCATTAGGCCTGTCATCTGACAAAATAAAACCCTGCTGTCACAAAATTAGGTTTCCAGAAAGTAACAAGGGAACTACTTCTCCTCAGTGGGTGCTACACTCTCGTATTACTACTCCTATTAATGGTGTTAAATCAAGTTTAATGCTTTTTGGTAGGCTGGGCAAATCCCATGTCTCCTGATGCAAGCGAAGTCAAGCGTGGAGCCAACAGGATATTTACCTCCTTCATTTTATTTTGAGACAGCAGCTTATTGCTTATTGCGTTCCATTATTATTGCCTCCAACTGGGGGCAATTTATTTAGATTAAACTGCACTGTTTGTTCCTTAATGCATTTCAGGGGGATTTTTTTTAATCAAATTGTCAGAGGTTGTATGAGGAACAAAATATGACCATAAAATTGTTATATGAACTCTCCAAGAAATTAAGCAATATCCAGCTGATTCCCACAGACGCTGCAATAAAGTCAATTAAAGCCAAGATCGCGGTGTACTTTTTAACCGGAGGGTGTCTAACGAGCTCAATTAACAGTGTCTTTCATCAACACAAAGAACTTTGTTTTCCAGAGGTATCGCTAAACTGACAGGAGTGTCCACAATGATCCAAAGCTTCATGAGAATGTCAGACTGCGGTTTGGAAGAGTCCTTGAGCTGAGCTGAGTGGGGAGTCAGTGTATCAAGGCCAAAGTGAGGATGATGATTTTAAAAATGTCTCCCCGTAGACTCTTGACTGTTGACTCACACCAAATAATCAAATCAACTCAAGTATATGTATTGATTGCTCTTCTGTCAGGAATTGGTAATAATATTGTATGTCTGTTATTGAGCAAGACGTTATCAAAGTATTTTTCTCCCTCCAGCCAAAACAATATTACCTCAATAGAATGATATCCCGGCAACTGAACTGCCAGTCTCAGAATCGATCATTTGAAAAAATGTACTTGAAAGACATAAAGGAATAGTGATTTTTGCAAGATTTTCATATAGTGCAACATGCTTTTTTATAGATGTATTTTTTATAGTGCATCGTGCTATCAAGCATTCTACTAACACCTTCATTTCCCACAAAAAAACAATTGTGCAGGCGAGGCTTATCAAATTAATCCCTTTTGATACCTTGTGACAACAGCGACACATGGCTGGATATCTCAAATATGTCCCCTCTTCAAATGCACAGCTTTTCTGGGACTTCTTCACAAGCAAAGGCACTTTAGCCGACTCAACGGCAATGCACAACTAACTTCCCACTTGTAGAACTAATCTTATCTTGTCAGAAGCCATTTTAAGCTACACTTTCAAAATAACGTTCTTCTAGGTGAGTGCATGTTGTCCTGATGGCTTTGGGGCTTTGGTAGAGGCCATGTGGTGTTGTTATAGCTTGTTGTTTTCCTGCCTAGTCTCTAGGGACCACCAGACTGTCACAGTACGGCCTTAATTAGAGCACGGGAGTGTGGAAGCATTAGGATGTTACCTGTGACTTTACTTATGAACAAAGTTGTCCCTATCTACTCTGTTCTGTCTAGGTTGCCCACATCCAGATCCCTACATTTTACTTCGTTTTTAAAGTGACTTTGAGATTCTACTTGTCATGAAAAGCTCTATATAAAATATATTTATTATTATTATTGTAACATTAGAACAATATCACTCATTAATTAAATAAAACAGTCTAATATTTCATAATGTCCCAGCATTGTGCACTGCACATGCAGGAAAACACTTTGGTATATTAATTTTTAAAAAGGAAATAAAGAATATAAGTGAAGTAATATTGTAACAGTTCCAGCTTGAGGCATTAATACTGGTGGTGGGGAATTTGGTTGCCTAGGCGACGGAGCATCCAGGATTGTAGAAGCACAGGGCTGATAAAAGCTCAAATATATATTTTTCTGAGATTGTATAAATGGGAAGGTGAATGGAGAATAATGGTGTCATGATAGAGTTACATAATGACTTGAGGGAAGAACAGGGTGGCTGGTAGTGCTCACCACACAATTAAGTGCTCTCTCTCCCTCTCTCTCTCTCTACTCTGGATGTAATACAATTGTGTAATACAATTAAATAATGTCACATAATTATAAATACAGTTTATACAGGTTTTATACAAATTTTCTCTATAAATCGGCTCTAAAATATATGTAAACAGAACATAAATGTCTAAATGTGTTATTTTCTTGGAAAGTTGTGAGTGCTATTATATGATAAAATATCAGTACTTGTTGCATTTACAACTTGTCTAAGTCCCATCATCAACTGATTTGAGCCAGTGTATGGCTGTGAATAGACTGCATTGTTTGAATGGAATGTTGGTATATTGGCAGTTGATTTGAATAATTAATGGAATCATTTCTCTAAAATGGGCTGGCTGGCTAGCTAGATAGCAAACACACAGTGCAGATAAATTCTTCAAATTCATTATTTTACACAATATCTTATCACAGCACTGTCAAACCATGGTTGACCAACTCCCTGACCAAAACGGCTGACCTTAATCCCATCAAAAGTAGGTTCATGTCCAGTCTAGTACTCTAATTCTTAATTCTATTTAGTACACCCTCAAATAGAACATTTAACATTCTCCTTCATCGTTGTTTTTAGTCCTTGCTCTTCTCTGGCACTCTAACAATCCTCTGGCGTCATAGCTCTATCAAACCTCCGATGGTAAAAACATATCATCGCACAGCACATCGAGTGCTACAATGCTAATGTCCAGCCATTCTCGTAAAAATGCATGCTAGAGAAAAATGTCAGGGGCATTAACAAAAGGCAAAAGCCAGAGCATTTCACGCAGACACTACAGGCCAGACACTACCAAGATGAAAGATCATCACTGAGTAGCAACACAAAATAAGCAACAGCACCACCCTCCAAAAACAATAATATTCCATTTATAATTTAAATCTCTCTACAATTTGCACTCGCTCTCATCGCGCGTTGAAACAGCTGCTGGACTGCTCAATGGCTCTGCCTATGAGTGAGTGCAGAGTGCTATGTGGCGCTGCATGAATACGGTCACTCAAACTAGACTAACTCGTCCAGCAGAGCTTTAATTAAGACCACAGAGAGAGAACAGTCTCTACCATGCCAATCTCTGCGCTAATGTTACCTACAGTATAACTGACACTAAGTTGCAACTGTGATCTTGGGACCCCACTTCCCAGTAGTGAGAATGAACCTTGTTCCTTTTCCATATATAAGCACCCATGGTTATTTTATGCCTCAGGACACATTTTTATTTATCCCTTATTTTACCAGGTAAGTTGACTGAGAACACATTCTCATTTACAGCAACAACCTGGGGAATAGTTACAGGGGAGAGGAAGGGGGATGAATGAGCCAATTGTAAGCTGGGGATGATTAGGTGAACGCGATGGTATGTGGGCCAGATTGGGAATTTATCCAGGACACCAGGGTTAACACCACTACTCTTCCAATAAGTGCCATGGGATCTTTAGTGACCACAGAGACTCAGGACACAGAGATTCAGGACACTCTTTTAATGTTCCATCTGAAAGACAGCACCCTACACAGGGCAATCTCCCCAATCACTGACCTGGGGCATTGGGATATTTTCTTAGACCAGAGGAAAGGGTGCCTCTTACTAGCCCTCCAACACCGCTTCCAGCAGCATCTGGTCTCCCGTCTAGAGACTGACCAGGACCAACCCTGCTTAGCTTCAGAAGCAAGCCAGCAGTGGGATGCAGGATGGTATGCTGCTGGCAATAGTGTCACATATCTGCAGCAGAGTATCCACTTCGTCTTGACTCGGCCCATTTGTTCACCCACAGGGCCAGGCTGTGATAGCCATGGCAGGGGACCCAGAGGCTCCCAGAGCTATGCTAAGGAGCTGGAAGGAGGCCCCAGTGTGGGTCACTTGTCTTTGGATGGATGGGCTCCGCCAGCACACCTGTCCCCTAATTACGCCAGGTACTGTGGCACTGTTACATGCCACACCACACCTCGGGTCTGTCTTCCTCTCCTTGGTCATTCTATTTTCCTCTCCTTTCTTCTCTTCACCTCTCCGCATCTACTCTCCATGTTGTGCTATATACAGTATATGTGGACTCAAGCTATACTGAAATAATATATGACGTATACTGTAATGTTGCGTTGTCTCTGTGGCTTTTAAACGTGCCACGTGAGCCTGCACTCTTATGCGGTTGGTATGCACATCTCTAATAGATTATAAATTAAGTTGATGGTTGAAATCAGGAGAAGAGGTTGCGATCTTTATTTTAGTTCAGTTCAGATGACAATGACAGACAAAGACAGGCTGGTTTGTCTGACTGGAATGCAGGTTTATAGGAGAAGGACATTCCATTAGAAGAATCTCTCAAGCCAGACCCAAAGAAGAGTACTGGAACTTGTAAAAGGTTCTGGAAAAGTCCACTGATGGTGACTCAAATAGATGAGAAATTAGAGGAGACCAACTCCATTTGAAGACAAACAAATCATGAGATATCTATGGGTTTGATCCTAATCGGTATAATACCAGCAGCATATCCTAGATATCTCACAATTTGTTTGTCTTCAAATGGAGTTGGTCTCCTCTAATTTCTCTTCTATTTGAAGTTGTTGTCCTCAGGGAGTTCTTGTGAGTGCCACTAAATCGGAGTGTTGCTGATGGGACTTCTGTGTCTCCAAGGCCCAGTCTCTTCGTGGGCAGAACATGCACATGTCAGTAATCTTTCAAGACTGTCAGAAACGATGTGTGCTCTTTTTTCCAACCCAAAAGCAAAGTCTGATGACATCCGCAGCTGTGCTCAAGTATTGCCAACCGTTGCCGTCTCAGAGCCATCTTGTTTTTCTTAAAAAGTGCTTCTCGCTGGTGACTGCTTAAACATTCCAGATGTCAGAAGTGCTCTTCCTTCAAACTGAAAGAAGCTGTCTTGGATCCAGGGCAGCCCTGGGGCCTGGGCTGAAATTTAAAGAGCCAAGCACTTTCTCCTAGAATGCAAATTGTGTTGCATTTTATTTGAGAAAACTTCATGAACAAGACTAGTTTAGCTATTAAAAGTGGAATGATGACAGCTGTTTCTTGGGACATAGCTATTGGAAAAACGTACTGCTGTTTACGAAGGCGGACGTAGGCCCAATAGTTGTACTTTCACAGAAGGAACAAGAGTGAGGCTTTCTCAAGTTCCTTTTAATCAACGTGTACAAAGAAAACCCCACTTACAGTTTTCAGGGGAACAAGAGGCAAAGACTTTAAAATATATACTACAGCTCTATTGAAAAGATTTGGATCCACCATTATCACTCTAGTAATGGAATTCCTTGGAGCTCAAACTCAAGAGGCTCTATTCAATATGTATCGCTGAAATGTAAAGGTCATTTCCCATTGAGCCGATATATGCAGCGTTTACGGTGAATGTAGTCTCCGCTACAGTGGGAACATTGCCTTTAAATTTCAAACACGCTATTGCGCTGAACTTCTGCAATACGGATTAGAGCCCAAGGTGTGGTTCTAAGTATACATGAGGGTCTTCGGATACAAAATCTGACAGCATGAATAACAATGGAAATCAATATAAATATATCAATTTGAGGAAACTGAAAATGAACGTGGTACATTGCAAGGAGTTGGTACAACTTCCTGTTCAGGGAAACTAGACACTCCCCTTATTGATTGTCATCATTTGTAGAGAAGCGAGGACAAAGTCCATAGACCTTGATGTGTAAGCCGATTTTCTCCCTGGCCTCGATCCTAATTATGTTTCATTGAGCTGTTGATTGAATGCTGATATGGTGTTGTCGTCATGTGAATGTTTGCCAGCTGTAATTTCTGTTTCAATCTAATCAAATTAATTGGCAACAGTCAAGAGATTCATTAAAACTAAGTCCTTTTGGAGATTTAAGTAAGACTGTGCATTTATTTCCCATAATCTGGACCCTTACTAAATTAATTTAATACAACAGAATTATGTTTGATCAGTAAAAATTGGTCACAATTAATTATGCCAGCCTCAATGAAAATGTATACTCGAGACAATCTGAATCAATTAAACTGAATGCTAGTGTCTAAATCTAATTAGTTTATTATCTGTCATAGTTATATGCCCGGGACTAGGCTGTGATGCCCATCCAGAGCCTGCAGACTCTAGTATTTGAGTGTAGAAAAGTGCTCATAAAAAGCAGTGGGTGTGAGATCATGTTGCCATGAAAGTGCTTTGTTTAAAATTCAGGTCAAATTTGCGGGATAACACACGTGACATCTTGCATTTTGGGATGCCCTAAAATCCCAAAACAATTAGTTAATTTGTCACGCATGAATTCGTGTAGAATGATATTTAAAATCCCCAAGATATAGGGCCTGTGTATCGGGAACTAATTACACGCTTATTACCAACCAATTAGGGACAGTGAAGTGCATGTGAGCCCACTGGAGAGAAATTTGACATCCTTCATTATCCTAAATAATTAACTAAAATCAGGAATGTAAGTCCCTAAATCAAGTAAATTCACTCTATCACTACCTGTATAGCTGCGTGAACAACAATGTCCTTGCCATTGTCTTTGTGTTCTGGCTTCTCCCCATGTTCCAGCCAACATATTAAACTATCTTGGAGTGTACCGCTATCACAAAAATACAGTAGTTGAAATCGTCTCTATCCTGATTTGTCTGTGTAGCTACTTTGTTGTAATGAGTCCCGGGGAGGTTTGGTTTCAGGATGTGTACTAGCTTTCCCTGTGGTTCTCGCTCTCCTCAACCAGACACACAGCCACTTCTCTGTCCCAGCCCTAATCTGCCCTCTCCCACTCTCCAAAGTAAGGCAAATAGTGGGAACTGCAATGGCCCACTCGCGGAACCGTGCATGTTGGGTAATGGATTTCTTGATCCTGGTCTTGGCAATTTGTCTCATTAGGAATTGTACGTTTAGAAACACTGAGGCGTTCAGAATAGGAGTGGCCTATCAAAGGTAGACATAGGGGATTGTGCTCCTGAATGTGCTGAGGTGGGATAAAGGAAATACATGGGATACATGACCCTCATGGTAACCAAGAGCATGTACCTGCTATTTTCGATTGAAAATTGGCAAACTGGAGTATGATACACAGAAAAATGTAATAAAAATAACAATTACATGTTTTTATTCTATAGTCACATTTCAGGAATTATACCTTGTTACCTGCAACAGCATATCCTTTTTTATTTTATATGATAGAGTCACGCTCGTCGTAACATTGTGGAAGAGAGGAGGACCAAGGCGCAGCGTGAAGTGAATACATACTATGTTTAATGACACGAAACGAAGAACACTTGACAAACTAAACAAAACAACAAACCGACGAACGTGACGCTAAAGCTAAACAGTGCAGACACAGGCAACTGACATAGACAATAACCCACGAACTACCTAATGAATATGGCTGCCTAAATATGGTTCCCAATCAGAGACAACGATAGACAGCTGTCTCTAATTGAGAACCAATCTAGGCAACCATCGACATACATACACCTAGACTAGACACTGCCCCATAAACATACAAAACCCCTAGACAATACAAAACACATACATCCCCCATGTCACACCCTGACCTAACTAAAATAATAAAGAAAACAAAGATAACTAAGGCCAGGGCGTGACAGCTAGTATCAGTCAATTTATGGCTGCCCAAATGATCTCACAACCAAGTGTTTTGTGTGAGATACGCTTGAACCCCGTAAACCTGAAACACAGGTATGATTTGTAAATGTATCGTACTGTGAGGCTCTGTGGAAAGAAACAGTGAAGTATGAACATATTCTGCTTATGGCTCCACTTGGAGGGCAAGAACAAGAAAAAAGTTTTAACAAACACACTTTGAGAATTAGGAGGTATTTGTACAAGTATACTTGTAACGTATTGATGCGTAGAATGAAGAGGGTTCAATGCATGAATAGCAGGTGCACATTGTTCTGATCTCCTTTCGAGAAATCACTTTGATGGTTATCCGCTTGTCTGTTTACATTCTCAACTACTGCACTGGATTTTCCTGGAGTCAATTTTCCTGGGTTGTGTAATGTCGTAGTTTGAAATTGCTGTTTTTTCTCTGTCTTAGATTCTATGGGGAAATAAATCCTATCATTGTTAAAATAATTATACCTTGAAAAGTAGCTTGATTATTCTGTTGCTGTCAGTCAAGCTTATGTTTATTTATATTTATTTTATTATTTGTGTTTCTGCTCTTTTTGTGCATCTTGTCCCATTTTTGTCATGTGGTTGCTATAGAAACAAACAGTGAAGAGGCATCAGGGTTTTCTCTTGCAATTTCTGGCAACAGTTTAATGCAGAAACAGTAAATGCTGTCTTTTTCTCATTTTCTACAGAAAATATGATTTATCCTTTGTCCATCTCTTCTATGTTATCTAAGTCCTACTATAGAAGTCCTGGAATATAGGATTTTGGACCTGATTCAAGCTTCCGCCTATTTCAACACTAACACTTGCACATTAGCTATATAATCATAATGAGGCAATAATAGAGTAACATTTCACTTTGAGTGGATTAGAATTTGTCAGCTTGGGAATTAGGCACCTAGGCTTCTATATGCAATCTGAATGTGTTTCTAAAACACTTTTTGCAGTGCATTTAGTAATTTAGGAGGCTTGAAGCTCTGGTTTTAGTCCATATCAACCCTGCGGGCAACAGTGGCAATAGGGTTCTCAGGTTAAAGTCAACCTTGAGAGGTGCCAGTGTCTCCAAAGGGGAGTACTCTGCATGGTACTCCCCCAGGCTACTGTTGAATATTCTCATCAGAGATTTCCATCACAAGACTATATGTGACTCGTTTCAGGAAACTAGGGGTAGGAGGAGAGACAGGAGAGACATTTTAGCGTAAACTTGTTTTTTTATCAAAATGCTCGCTCGCTAGCTAACGTTAAGTGTATGATCTGTGTAGTAATATTATTCGTATCTCAGAGACATTTTCTTTGCTAGTTATAGCCTAATGTTAGCTAGCTAACATTGAACCTGGTTGGTTAGCTACCTGCAGATTCATGCAGGGTAGTAACGTCATGAGTTGGGATTATGGTTAATTGATTAGCTAGCTAGATACATGTCTTAACAAAAGACTCCACTATGCAAGTAACCATTTCAATAGAATGTCAACGATGTCACTGTGACAACTGTTGATAGACGTAGCTGGTAAATTCGCTCTGGCTATCTACCCCGATTTCAGAGCACTCTCGTCTGAGTGTGCCAGAGTGCAGAATAACTGACAAATTTACAAAGGCTCAACACCCATTGAATATGGCCAATGTCAGTAAACGTTGTCAAAAAAGCATAAATTGTTGCCAGCAGCACAGTTGCAGTCACCAACGCTCTGGATAACATAAAAACAGTCTAACCAGCTATGTTAGGATTAGTTAAATGGTCAGAGTGAGCTGTTTGCTCATTTGTGTCTGGAAGTAGCTAGCAAGCTAGCCAAAGTTAGCCAGTTAGCTTGGGTGCTTGACTGCTGTTGTTAGGACAGAACGCTCGGATCAACCCTTAAAGAGATGGGTAGGGCTAAAGCTTAAGAGGGTGTGAACGATGTTGAATGGGTGTAGACAAAGAAGAGCTTTCCAATAGGTGTACCAAAACACTCAAAGGCCATTTCTCAAAAGTGAGGTTACAAGTTTATCAACATTCAAAGCAGAATTACTTTCCCATTGTTCCTCAACTGTAGTGTATGATATACTATTTTCTAGCTCTGAGTCTCTGCTTTATCCACACAATTTCAAATTTTGTTACATAAGCCTGAATCGATCCGGTCGGTCACATATGATTACCTTTTACATTTACAGTATAGGGACGCACCTTACAGTACAAGTTCATATTTGTTCAATAACCCTGGATGTGCACATGGTTAAGACAGGGGTTCCCAAACGTTTTCACTCAGGCCCCCTTTCCAGCATTGGCGCGCCACAAGCACTGTTCATGACACGCACTGTTCACACCCCTCTTGCTGGTGGAGAGAACATTTTGCAGTTTTAAAGTTAATTTTCTTGCAATTATATACATTTTGCCATGTCTAATGTGTATTCATGTGATATTTGAGTGGCTGAAACATTATAATAAAATGTATAGGCTAAAAAACCTATCTAAAAAACTTTGGCTGACATGGGCTAGTTGATCTGGACATTTCTGACAAGTTATACATTTCTCTCTAACGTTTGCACTACCCAATTTCGAAATTGCACCTTGTGCATGAAATCAAATCAAATGTATTTATAAAGCCCTTCTTACATCAGCTGATATCTCAAAGTGCTGTACAGAAACCCAGCCTAAAAACCCAAACAGCAAGCAATACAGGCGTAGAAGCACGGTGGCTAGGAAAAACTCCCTAGAAAGGCCAGAACCTAGGAAGAAACCTAGAGAGGAACCAGGCTATGAGGGGTGGCCAGTCCTCTTCTGGCTGTGCTGGGTGGAGATTATAACAGAACATGGCCAAGATGTTCAAATGTTCATAGACGACCAGCAGGGTCAAATAATAATAATCACAGTGGTTGTCGAGGGTGCAACAGGTCAGCACCTCAGGAGTAAATGTCAGTTGGCTTTTCATAGCCGATCATTCAGAGTATCTCTACCGCTCCTGCTGTCTCTAGAGAGTTGAAAACAGCAGGTCTGGGACAGGTAGCACGTCTGGTGAACAGGTCAGGGTTCCATAGGCAGAACAGTTGAAACTGGAGCAGCTGCACGGCCAGGTGGACTGGGGACAGCAAGGAGTCATCAGGCAGGTAGTCCTGAGGCATGGTCCTTGGGCTCAAGTCCTCCGAGAGAGAGAAAGAGAGAAAGAAAGAGAATTAGAGAGAGAGCATACTTAAATTCACACAGGACACCGGATAAGACAGGAGAAATACTCCAGATATAACAGACTGACCCTAGCCACCCAACACATAAACTACTGCAGCATAAATATACTATTATTATACTATTATAACTTTCAAGAGTAAGTGGAAACCCTGCTGACCCCTGGGCGCGCCCCACAGTTTGGGAACCACTGGGTTAAGCAACTGTATAAAGTATCAACAGATCACGTCAGAAGCTATGTTACACAAGTATATTGAGTGGCGGTAAAAATATGGTCCTCTTGTTCTTGCCAACCTGTTCTTATTCTCCATGACATTAATTGCTGGGCAGCGTTAAAGGTGAAGGGTAGCACCTGGTAGTTCAAATTAATGGGTGGTTACTGCTGCTGTCCATTTGGACGCCTACTGCGTGCCTAATTAAAGTGGCTGACATTGTTTTGACTTGAACACATTGGCTTGTGCTAACCAAGGACATGTCAGTTCTAACCCTCCATTTAGCCTTGCACTGACCCTTTAATTCACTCTAATAGCTTCTGACAGTTCGCTTTAAGGTGTGTGCCATCTCCAGCACCCAAAATAAGCACAGTCACGTAGTGTCACGTTCCTGACCTGTTTTCCTTTTTCTTGTATTTATTTAGTTGGTCAGGGCGTGAGTTGGGTGGGTTTGTCTATGTTTGATTTTCTATGTTGGGATGTTTGTGTTCGGCCGGGTATGATTCTCAATCAGAGACAGCTGTCAATCGTTGTCCCTGATTGAGAATCATACTTAGGCAGCCTGGGTTTCACGTGTGTTTTGTGGGTGTTTGTTTCCGTGTCTGTGTTTGTTGCACCACACGGTACTGTATCGGTTTATGCACTTCGTTTATTTGTTTTGTAATTCAGTATTCAGTTTCGTTTTAATAAATCATTATGAACACTAACCACTCTGCGTATTGGTCCGATCCGTCTCGCCTCTCCTCGTCCGAGGAGGAGGAAGAATATGACGATAGCCGTAACAAGTAGTTCTGGTGCATGAGAAATTTGAATGGCTATTATAAGGACATTTCAAAATACAGTAGTAAGAATACAAAATTCCCTAAGATATTAACTTAAAGTGTTAATAACCCAATAACTGAGTATCTATCTGCAAGTAATATGTCACCCCTTTGATTATATCTCTACAGTAGTTACTGGGTGATAACTATATAATATAAGAATAACAGTAGAAAAACATTTGTGCAGCACTAGTTCACACTACCGGGCAGAGACTCACGCTACCACAGTTTCAAGTATAGTTTTCGGCTACTTAATTGGAACTATTGTGAGGAAGCCTGGAAATCAAGGTTCCACAGTAAGTGGTCCATTTTGTGTTGCTATGTGTGAGTAATTAGGTTCAGGGGATAATTACTACGTACGCATTTAAGGAAATAGAGTAAAAATGGACTTTAAAGACCAGATCATCCCTAAAATCTAGAATTGTAAGTATTTAGTATAATGAATGATTTGATGGTAAATTGGTGGTATTTGAGAGGAGGTTTTGAAAGCAACATTTTTCTAACATAGAGTCTACCAAGCAGCCTTACTGAGATACAGGACAGCATGAAGGAGACTGATGTCTTGGCCTCGTGGCTTTCTCTACCGTGTCATTAGTCTGGCTAATTAGATAATAATGACTCTGTTTTTTCCATTACGGGTGGAGGAGAACACATGTGGTGCAGAGAGTTCCAAATCACCTTTCCTGTGCCAAGAAAAGTCAGCATGTTGACAAACTAGCCTGCAGATAGGTCTCCCTTCTTCTTAGCTCTGAGAGAGGTTACACAACAACAAGCATCATTTCCCAGGGCTAAGTAAAAGCTGTAAGGATCTGTCCACAGACATAGCCTCATTTGCAGGTGCTGCTAACTTTGTATGTCTGGATAAGGGCCTGCTGGATACTTTGGAGGAAAACAACAAGACAAGCTAGAAGTTCAGCTCTGGGAGGAAAATCCAGAGATGTCAGGTTTAGGCTTATTGTTTTATTTTTTAGCTGGACAGTAACTCAAAATAGACAAACAAAATGGTCACCGGCCAGATGATATGGCTGGTGACACTTTACTTCTTGAAAGTCCAATATCTTGCCTTTCTGACATGCAAAACATTTTGTGACTGTATCAACAGTGGACTAATGGAAAAAATACCAAAAGATAGTTTTTGAATTGATTTTCCCTTTAAAGCTGTCTTACACCTGTCTGTTGAAGCTGGAAGTGGTTGCTACTTGAGGTTTAAGCCGGGATGGGAGGGCTTACCAATAGATAATGGCCAATTAAGTGTGGGATGGCGAGGAAAAAGGAAAAGAAACGGCGCAGAGAATAAAGCCTGTCCCAGCGCATTTCGCCAACCCGCTCAGGTCTGTGGCTAACAAACTCATCTTAACTGATAGGAGATATCCCCGGACACTCATCAGTAGTAAACCACAGAAATTACTTCGTAAGCACTTTGGAAACTCCTAATTGGCCCTTTTAAAAACCTGGGTGAATTTCATTTTTGTGCATTAAGGAATTGGGCGTTGAGATGAAAGCCTTGAGGAAATGGTGGAGGGCTGTTTGCGGCTGTCTGATAATAAAAAAATGACTGCATGGACTGTACAGGTCAAGGGTCTTTGTTTGAAACCCTAGTTGCGTTATGACGAGGGGGAACATAACCTACTTAAAGTAAACATGAATTGTTTCCTGAAATTCGGCGAGTTCGTCCTGTTGAGTAAATGCTTTTAGTTCAATACATGTGTTAATGGATGTATTCAAATAGCAACAATCAGTTTATATTCATTAACATGATTGAATTACCATTTCAAGCTAATAAGCTAACATATGGAATTGTTTTAAGATGGTCACAGCATGGATCATTTAGCTATTTGATTTAGAATTTTTAAAACCCCTGTAGGTATCAAAATAAAATATAGAATTTTGCTGTTACTACCAATGCCCATAGAAATACATTGTCTGTTTTGACTTTGTGTTATTCAATCAAAAAATAAATCATAAGGAATACGATTTTGAAGTGTCTCTTTTATATCAAGGAGAGATAAGAAAGTTTTTTGGGACACATATTTAATGCCTTTTTTTTGTTGGCAAAGAACTACCTCCATACTTCCATAGAAAATGTGTAACCAGTACTGGTTACATTCAGACGAATCCTGTGACACTTGCGGGGGTTGTTGAGAAAAATGGAGAATCTCCCCTTTCCATTGTGGGATCATATTAGTTTGTAGCCTAAACAGTTTGGATGCTACAGCCAGAAGTTGGCACATCGGTGGTACCGACTTCAGACGAGTCCCGTGGAGCTTGTGGTGGTCGTAGAGCAAAACTGAGAACACCATCGTGTCCGTGAGAGTCTCATCTTTCCATATAGTGGTATGTAGTTTGTAGGTCTCGAGAAGACCGATTTTGGGGATGTGGTGGATTGAGACGCAGCTCATGCAGATATCTCTAGCTTAAACTGATGGATTTGAATGCAGATGTATTGTTTTCTGGTACTTAGATTGATGCACTGGGGGTCAATAGACTTAAGGATTTAATACAATATTGCTACAAGAGTAACTACAGTGCAACTACACTATTGTAAGAGCAACTTAAATTGTTACCAAGGGTCCAATACATGATAGACAAAATAAATACTAGATAAACAAAGTAGTGTCCTACGTTGCAAACACCAACTCGGTGAACACGGGCCCATGAATGTAACGTTGTAAAATCAAGCAATTACCTCAAACATGTGAGTGAACAAATCAATATACGTATAAGTCAAACATTTCAAAGGCCATGGTAAATTACACAATACACTCACTGCTGACAAACCTCATCAGCCAAATGTTTTGGTCAATATTGTTTTATTTAAATGCAAGTTACCAGTCATAGGACTGTGTGCTCGGCCAACACAATTTGTTTAAAAACATATATATTTTACAATACGTAGTGGTATTTCCTCAGGTAGAGAGTGACATAAAAGCACAATGGAACACAGAAATGGAGTCAATCCTCCACTTCTCAGGCTATATTGAGTACAACTTCATAACCCACTGGGCACAGACGTCAATTCAACATCTATTCCAAGTTGGTTCAACATCATTTCATTGAAATGATGTAGAAACAACCTTGATTCAACCAGTATGTGCCCAGTGGGAAACCACTATCAGAAACTTTTACCGCATTGAATACACCAGAATGTAAATTATTTCACTGGAGTTTTTGTTATCTGAATGACTCACGTAAGTATGTATTTTGGAAATGCATTTCAAATGTTGATGATTGTCCCATAAAGCTTTTATAATCCTCTTGATAAACCAGATTGTGGCTACCAACCACCGTTACACATTCAAAGTAAGATCAGCAAACCTTTCATTTTAAGGCACATCTCCTCTCTCCGACATCATGTTGGGTCTGTAATCACAAAGTGTCTCGGAGTAGGAGTGCTTTTGCCTTTTAAATCAAAATGGTAAGCAGGGGGGACCGATCCTAGATCAACCCTCCTATTCTGAGATGCTGTGTGAATACTTGCCCATAACTACCGCTTGTGTCCTTCCTTGGGTTGAAACAGCGAACAATTACAATTCTGCAATTCTCTACAACTTATTTGACTGCCCTCTGTAGAGCAAATACACAGTGGTTGATTCCGCTACCATGGCGACTAACTTTAGCAAATCCTTGAGGTGGTAGACCTACCAAGGTTTCTGCCAGCTTAATGTTTTCATTCAGTTGGGGTTGAATGCCTTACCCTCTAGTCGTGTGAATAGAAACATTTAATTCCATTACCCCCCACCCCCAGAAAACACAACACATGGCAGCAGGAACACAACATGACAAGTGGTTCCACATGATCTGTCTGTATGCTGGAGAGATATTGCAATTATTCTGTGTTTTCGAGAGAGACCCGCAACACCCAATGTAACTCTTGCCTTGCCGGCTTTTCATTTAAAAAACGTTTTCCCTGTGATCTCCGGGAGATGTAATTATTGTGCAGCCAACTTGTAGGACCCACAGTTCCTGTGAATACATCAACCATTCCTTGCGTTTATTTTTAAACAGCTTGCATTTTCCTCGCATCACACATTTTCTTCCAGAGCAGTTTTGTCTGCTACTTTAAATGAACACCGTGGCAATTATGGAAACAATAACAAATTTGACCCTTACCGCATCAGACCTGGGATGAGCGCTTGCTTAAGCCTGTCCCTACAATGCCAGATGGGTGGGGTTTGCATTTTTGGAACTATTCCATTGCACCAGACAAGCTTAATCAGCTACTTTCAAATTCAGTTTGAGCCCAGTGCACTGCATATATGTGATTAGGGTTATTTCAATTACCTTGTGTTTAAAATTATAAAGGGGTTTATAATTTTGATGCAATGGTTTTACAATGCATAAGGCATAATTTAAGTGTACCAAAAGGAATAGCCTATGTAGCATAAAAAGTATTGTTTTTTCAGCACACTGCCATACTGTCAATGATCTATCAAATCCTTTAACTGATTATATAACAGTAAACTTAATGCTTATACCTTTGTAATATTCCTTCAGACTTTGTAGATCACTGATAATGAATCTTGATCAAAGTGCACTTCTATGCAGTAGGATTAAACCTACTTAATTCAACCCTGCCAAATGTATGATCTCCTAGCCAAGTGTGAAAACGAAGAAATGTCAGGGAGTCTTTTGTGCCACTGCTGGCAGCGTGGTTAATGTACCCCTAAGAGCTCTTTAAGAGGTGTCTAATGTGACTGAAGTTCTCACTACTGCAGACTGTAAAAAGTGCAAGGTTTCTTCACCGCCTGTTAACCACAACCCAATCACAGCAAATTGCTGAGAGCTGAGTTCAAGAGCACATGCCTGTGGGGCTCAGTTTTTCAAAACACTAATTCTGTAATCCTGTTTTTTTAAATACAGGATCAGATCGATAAGGCTGTTTTTTTTCTTCTTCAGAAAATAACCGGATAGCAGCATTCTGGTCCAGATACCTCAATATCAAAATCATAGAATCCAGATTTTCAGTGCTTTGAACAGGCCTACTCCATCTACGGGACAGGTTATGGTATTACTTCTACACTGTCATAGGGAAATAGAAATTAGTAAATTACATGAATAAAGGTATCTTGATCAAAAAGAATAGAACCTGCATATCACTTATGAGTAATTACATTAATTTATTTGACACATTTATTTGACACTCTCTAACCACGGCAGGTAGCCTAGTGGTTAGAGCGTTGGGCCAGTAACCAAAAGGTTGCTGGATTGAATTCCTGAGCTGACAAGGTAGAAATCTGTCGTTCTGAACAAGGCAGTTAACCCACTGTTCCCCGGTAGGCCGTCATTGAAATTAAGAATTGTTCTTAACTGACTTGCCTAGTTAGATGAAGGTTAAAATAAAAACTGACCTATACTGCAGTCAATTTAACATAATGAACCTTTGGATCATTCTTATGTAGATCAAAAGTTCAGAAAAACTGGGCCCAGGGGTATTTATAATTTGATGTTTATCCTTTAGCTCCATACAGTCAACGTTTCTATAGAATAGTAAACTCCACTGGTATCACTACAGTTAGAATTCTACATACTCAAGTTTTTGATAAATAATTTAATAGATTACAATCTAGTCAATCGAATAAGATGACCAATTTGGTTTATGTGATCTAATCCAATTTGGTTTATTTGGCCCAATACATCCAATGTTTTTTAAAATTATGTACCTTTACTGTTGTCCAATGTTAATTAATAGTGTTCTGCACCAGATTGTGAAAATAGCAGTCCAGTTATCTTCTACTTGCACACAATCCCGGATCCGGGAGCACCCCCATCAGTAAAAAAGCTGACTAGCATAGCCTAGCATAGCGTCACAAGTAAATACTAGCATCTAAATATCATTAAATCACAAGTCCAAGACACCAGATGAAAGATACACATCTTGTGAATACAGCCATCATTTCTGATTTTTAAAATGTTTTACAGGGAAGACACAATATGTAAATCTATTAGCTAACCACGATAGCAAAAGACACAACTTTTTTTTTTCCACCATTTTTTTCCTGCATAGGTAGCTATCACAATTTCGACCAAATAAAGATATAAATAGCCACTAACCAAGAAACAACTTCATAACATATTTATTGTATAGCATATGTTTTGTTAGAAAAATGTGCATATTTCAGGTATAAATCATAGTTTACCATTGCAGCCACCATCACAACTCTCACCAAAGCAACTAGAATAACTACAGAGACCAACGTGAATTACCTAAATACTCATCATAAAACATTTCTGAAAAATACACAGCGTACAGCAAATGAAAGACAAAGATCTTGTGAATCCAGCCAATATTTCAGATTTTTTAAGTGTTTTACAGCGAAAACACAATATAGCATTATATTAGCTTACTACAATAGCCAACCACACAACAGCATTGATTCAAGCCAACAATAACGATAACGAATAAACCAGCAAAAGATATTAATTTTTTCACTAACCTTCTCAAACTTCTTCAGATGACAGTCCTATAACATCATATTACACAATACATATAGAGTTTGTTCGAAAATGTGCATATTTAGCGGCACAAATCGTGGTTATACAATGAGAATAGTAGCCAAGCTGCCAACAATATGTCGGGAGAAATCTTGGGAGAGGCACCTAATCTAATCAGTAACTAAATTTAAACTTGACTAAAAAATACAGGTTGGACAGCAAATGAAAGATACATTAGTTCTTAATGCAATCGCTGTGTTAGATTTTTAAAATTAACGTTACTACGACATACAGCGTGCGTTAAAGCGAGACCGCACCGAAATTAATGGCGGAATATGAGTTTTACATTTTTCAACAGAACAACGAATTAACATCATAAATAGTTCATACTTTCTGATGAGCTCCCATCAGAATCTTGGGCAAGTTGTCCTTTTTCCAAAAGAATCGTTGCTCGGTTGTAGATTGTCGCCTTCAACTTTGGAATTAGCAGTAAACATTAGCCATGTGGGCCAGACGTGCCCAACTCCCTAGAACACAGCACAAATAAATACCCAAAAATCGCAATATACTGATATAAACTGATATAACTCGGTTTAAAATAACAACATTATGATGTCTTTAACACCTATATCGAATAAAATCAGAGCCGGATATATCTAAGGGCTATAACGGGAGCTTTCTAGAACGCCATCCTGAGGTCTGTCTTGCGTCATGGCGAAGGGAAAAAAGAGAGTACACCACGTTGCCAGCCCATTTATAAGGCCTCAGATCTGCCTAGCAACTCCATTCCAATTCTCACTATTTACTGACATCCAGGGGAAGGCGTATGCAGTGCATCTCAACCAATAGAATACATGCAAATTAATAAACCGACCTCAGAACAGCCTGCAGATTTCAGATTTCTCACTTCCTCATAGGAAAATTGCTCCAACTCGAGTTCTGTTTTACTCACAGATATAATTCAAACGGTTTTAGAAACTAGAGAGTGTTTTCTATCCAATAGTAATAATAATATGCATATTGTACGAGCAAGAATTGAGTACGAGGCAGTTTAATTTGGGAACGAAATTATTACAAAGTGCAAACAGCACCCCCTATTGAGAAAAGGTTTTAAGTAAGATGTTGCTATTTTCCAAGCCTAAGTGCACCTTACTTTTATTCCAATAGAATGCCTGTTCGTCCTTTCGATCATTGTGTTGTTTTCAAATGGAAACTGCAGAACGTTCAAAGTTGGCTTACTGTTGCAGAGTCATGTTGTTTCAAGCTGAACAAGAACAAATCCTTACATTCCACTGTTTGAAAAGTGCTAAAGGGGAAGGTAAAACTCTTGCAGCACTAAACCGACACGTTGTCGATCTTCTGTTTTTTACTCAGCACGTCACCAGTTTTTGGTCTACCCTTGGGAACCACAAAATAGTTTCGAAATTATTCAGGGTGTTATGTCAGCCACTCAAGGATGTTACTCATCCCGTGAAGGTTTTTATAAAAATACACATTATTCTCTGCAATGTGCCCCCAAAAAACACATTTCCTCCTTCTAAGCTGCAAAACTGGTGCCAGCAAGCATCTTCTGCCCGTGTTTTGTCAAGCATGCTTGCGATGGGTTGTTGAGGCTTACTCCCATTCTAACCTGTTCACACAACTGTAGGAAGTGCCTGTCAACAATTTGATCCTGATGTGACATGTTATCAAATAGTAAACATTCCATCTGAGGCGCTCTCTCAGAGCAAACACTGAGCCCCAGTAAGCTCTCTCTCAGAGAGATCAGGGGAGTTTGATCAGGGGAGATTGGCACGCCCCCGTCTGGAGGCGGTTGAAAGAAAATAATAAGATGAAGTGCTCAAGAACTAGGGCCACTGCTCATTCTTTACACCACCACCCCCAACACAAACATACTCACACACGTTGATGCGCTTAAGAGGAAGCTCTCAATATGCTCCTTGATCTCGCGGCTTACATAATATAATTAAGCAGTTCAAGCTGGCTTATTTGACGCAAGCAGAAAATGCTGCAATGCTGAGGGGTGGTTGTGATGGAGGGGGGAATCCCCTCAGCAGCCCCCATACAGTATATGGCAAACCTCTAGTGGCTGCCTGCTTGCCTGAGTCTCGTTGTCTGCCAGCAGGAATCAGTTGGTTCCACTGCTCTCTCTGTGTTTTCTTGGCCAGAAGCACTGCGTCCTCCTTAAGGCTGCTACAAAGACACTCTGGAGAGGAGGCCTCACAGATACAATTCAGGACAGCCGGATGTGTGATGGCGATGAACAGGAGGAATTAGAGATGATACAGAAACCATGGGATCCATTCCATTTGATTATCGCAACCGTTTGAATAATTTAAAAAGGCAATGGAAAAAAGAGGGGGGTATTATGGATGGGGAGGTAAGGAAAAATATAACTGTACAAATCAAGCACTGAGGGGTTAATTTGAAAGATGGCATCCTGCATTATTCATGATTAATCATTTCTGGCAATGATTGCGTGAAAACAAATTGCACACTGTGTAGGAAATTGACAAATACATACACGTACGGTGTGGTGAATAAACTCAGTGAGATGTTAGTCTCTTTTTAAGCTGACATGATTCAGGGACTTGATAATTGGCAGTATTCAACAACTTGTCAAACCGTATTTGATTTGAGCTCAAGTGAGGATACAGAGAAGGAGTTACATTTTGGCATAGCAGCTTATAGCTGGATGATGACTGTGCTGACCAGGACTGAGGTGCTGCTCCCTCCCTAGTTACAGTGGGGCAAAAAAGTATTTAGTCAGCCACCAATTGTGCAAGTTCTCCCACTTAAAAAGATGAGAGAGGCCTGTAATTTTCATCATAGGTACACTTCAACTATGACAGACAAAATGAGAAAAAAAAATCCAGATAATCACATTGTAGGATTTTTAATGAATTTATTTGCAAATTATGGTGGAAAAAAACTTTTGTTATTGACCAAATACTTAATCTCAATACTTTGTTATATACCCTTTGTTGGCAATGACAGAGGTCAAACGTTTTCTGTAAGTCTTCACAAGGTTTTCACACACTGTTGCTGGTATTTTGGCCCATTCCTCCATGCAGATCTCCTCTAGAGCAGTGATGTTTTGGGGCTGTTGCTGGGCAACACGGACTTTCAACTCCCTCCAAAGATTTTCTATGGGGTTGAGATCTGGAGACTGGCTAGGCCACTCCAGGACCTTGAAATGCTTCTTACGAAGCCTCTCCTTCGTTGCCCGGGCGGTGTGTTTGGGATCATTGTCATGCTGAAAGACCCAGCCACGTTTCATCTTCAATGCCCTTGCTGATGGAAGGAGGTTTTCACTCAAAATCTCATGATACATGGCCCCATTCATTCTTTTCTTTACACGGATCAGTCGTCCTGGTCCCTTTGCAGAAAAACAGCCCCAAAGCATGATGTTTCCACCCCCATGCTTCACAGTAGGTATGGTGTTCTTTGGATGCAACTCAGCATTCTTTGTCCTCCAAACACGATGAGTTGAGTTTTTACCAAAAAGTTATATTTTGGTTTCATCTGACCATATGACATTCTCCCAATCTTCTTCTGGATCATGCAAATGCTCTCTAGCAAACTTCAGACGGGCCTGGACATGTACTGGCTTAAGCAGGGGGACACGTCTGGCACTGCAGGATTTGAGTCCCTGGCGGCGTAGTGTGTTACTGATGGTAGGCTTTGTTACTTTGGTCCCAGCTCTCTGCAGGTCATTCACTAGGTCCCCCCGTGTGGTTCTGGGATTTTTGCTCACCGTTCTTGTGATCATTTTGACCCCACGGGGTGAGATCTTGCGTGGAGCCCCAGATCGAGGGAGATTATCAGTGGTCTTGTATGTCTTCCATTTCCTAATAATTGCTCCCACAGTTGATTTCTTCAAACCAAGCTGCTTACCTATTGCAGATTCAGTCTTCCCAGCCTGGTGCAGGTCTACAATTTTGTTTCTGGTGTCCTTTGACAGCTCTTTGGTCTTGGCCATAGTGGAGTTTGGAGTGTGACTGTATGAGGTTGTGGACAGGTGTCTTTTATACTGATAACAAGTTCAAACAGGTGCCATTAATACAGGTAACGAGTGGAGGACAGAGGAGCCTATTAAAGAAGAAGTTACAGGTCTGTGAGAGCCAGAAATCTTGCTTGTTTGTAGGTGACCAAATACTTATTTTCCATTCATTTTTAATGAATTTATTTGCAAATAAATTCATTAAAAATCCTACAATGTGATTTTCTTTCTCATTTTGTCTGTCATAGTTGAAGTGTACATATGATGAAAATTACAGGCCTCTCTCATCTTTTTAAGTGGGAGAACTTGCACAATTGGTGGCTGACTAAATACTTTTTTGCCCCACTGTATGTGTATTATAATCATTTTTAAGTTTACAATTTAAAAAGACTAAACTGGACTCTTCTTTAGATATTTGATATGAGAGTTTGGTGAGGTCTAGATGAAATATACATATTGTAAAGCCTTAGTCAGAAACGTCATAGAGTGGAAATTTCTCCCCGACGGGGACGGGAACTCACAACCCGCCGCACCATAACATACTCAAGAAGCGCCATATAAATACCACTGACCCAGGAAAGCAAAGGCATTTCTGAATCCGGGTTGCAGTACTTCTTGGTCTCAGATGCTGTCATGCTCGCTATCCTCAAACTCCCTGTCATAAATCGACCAAGGCGCAGCGTGCATGTAGTTCCACATCTTTTAATGAAAGTGAAACCGAAACAACCAAACAGGTAAACAGCAAAGAACGTGACGCAACCGAGGTGCACACAAACACACACGGAAAATAATTACCCACAAAACACAGGTGGGAAAAGGCTACCCAAGTATGATTCTCAATCAGAGACAACGATAGACAGCTGCCTCTGATTGAGAACCACACCCGGCCAAACACACAGAAATAGAAAACATAGAACACAAAACATAGAATGCCCACCCCAACTCACGCCCTGACCAAACCAAAATAGAGACATAAAAAGGATCTCTAATGTCAGGGCGTGACAGATGCACTTACTCAGTATGGAAATAGTTGACATAGATTAAAAAATACTATTCTTGTCCTGACAGGTAGTTTGCTTCTGACAATTTACTATTGAAATCAAAATGCAGGCCTATCCCAAATGTCTTCTGCGAAGCACTCGTTTACATTTAATGACCTGAGGCTCTAAAATGGCGGTGTGACCTCACACAGTCAGCACTACTCATACAGACACACATTTTACATTCACACATACATTTCACAAATGCCTACCCGAGTTCCTCACCAACCAAGATGTAATCTGTTTCTAGACTACAAAAATTTTAACAAAAAAAAACTTCTGAATATATTTCAATTCCCCAAATTCACCACTCAAGCGTCTTAATGAGTCTCGACACAGGCTATAAAAAGCATTGCTATGGCAACAGTTTAGAAATTCTGAAAAATATGGCTTTCAAATGTATAGGTTGCCAGTTGTTCCTTGACTTCACGAGTCACTCTATGCCCCTAAGAGGACGCCTTTTTAGCCTGTGCTGACGGATAGACGGATATGTGACGTTAGTAAACTGCAATTAAACTCAGTCTGTCCAAATCTGTCAGGTTTTTAGATATCTTCCGTCTCACATCAGAATAATGTGTTAAAAAGAAGCGGGTGGGACAGGGAGGTGGAGAGCGCACCCTGGAGGAGAGGATTGAAACCTATTTACGGCCTGCTGGAATTAACAGAGGATGAGCTAGAGGCTTCAGAATGTGAGAAACAGCCTGTCATATGGAAGACAAAAAGAAGTAGCTCTGCTCTCATGCAACTGTGGAAGCAAAAACAAGCCCACTACCAATACAATAAGGTACAGTAAATTACAAGACATACTTCGGGAGGCAACTCTTCTGCTCCTGAAACAACAATGGCCTTTGGTTATGTTCTGTCTTGATGTACAGTTTTCATTATATACCTTTGGGACTTTCAGAAGAGAGCATGACATTTTATGGCCAGCGTAACCAGTATATCATGACAAACATGGAATGCCAACACTAGTGTATTGTATGCTCTTATTTTGTGCTTTAATCAATGTGGACGTGGTGTTTTCTTGCTTAAGTGACTAGATATTAATGTTGTGCGTTTCATGTAGACCCTAAAGTATTCATACATTTAACGGTCTTGATCTTCGACCACACCATTTCAACTAGGAGAGGAGGAATCATTTAGCCGATACATCAGTGGGAAAATTACACAGTTGCGATATAACGGATATCCAGATTGACAATGACATTGGGGTTAACACCCCTACTTTCTTGATCACTGTCAATCAGACATGCCTCATGGTCACTCGGGAATACAGCACTTAGGCCTGCATAAGGATATTAAATGACATTAATCACGAGGGCTCGGCGTGTTGGAATTTGTTTTGTTTTATGGCGCTCTGCTTTTAAGTTAAAGATGTTGAGGATTGTTCCATCAGAAATACAATTCAATCACTCAGTACATCGGGGGGCCCTGGACACCGGGTGCATAATTAAGTCCCCACAGAGCCCCACTCATTCCTCATTCATGGAAAAGGCCTGCTTCCTCCCAAGTCATATGGCTCCCGTCTAAAAAATAATTGGGAGGTCATTTGCCATGCTTATTATGATCAATATCACCTACTCCCTCTCACTCTCTCTCTCTCCCCTGCGGCTTGACTTTGCGCTATACCACAGCGAGAGCTCCACACACGGTGGGGGATCTAATGTGGGGTGACAATTTCATCATAACGCTTTCATCTCAGGTGTCTGAATGAAAGGCACAGGTCTAACATTGCTTAAATACATATGCAACCAGGAGTGTAATGTCAAGAGTTTGTAATAATATGAATAAACACTTTATGCTTTCTTTAAAAAATTACTTTCTCTGTAGCAAGATTTCCATCTAATTTGTGACAGATTTTCATGTAAATGTTTTTCATTCGGTACATGAAAACTTAAGCCCAAACTCACAGCTTTTTATCCGCAACAACGTCAGTCTGGTGGAAACACACTTTCTCCACCAGAAGACTTTCTCCACCAGAAGACTTTCTCCACCAGAAGACTATCTCCACCAGAAGACTTTCTCCACCAGAAGACTATCTCCACCAGAAGACTTTCTCCACCAGAAGACTTTCTCCACCAGAAGACTATCTCCACCAGAAGACTATCTCCACCAGAAGACTATCTCCACCAGAAGACTATCTCCACCAGAAGACTATCTCCACCAGAAGACTTTCTCCACCAGAAGACTTTCTCCACCAGAAGACTATTTCCACCAGAAGACTATCTCCACCAGAAGACTATCTCCACCAGAAGACTATCTCCACCAGAAGACTATCTCCACCAGAAGACTATCTCCACCAGAAGACTTTCTCCACCAGAAGACTATCTCCACCAGAAGACTATCTCCACCAGAAGACTTTCTCCACCAGAAGACTATTTCCACCAGAAGACTATCTCCACCAGAAGACTATCTCCACCAGAAGACTATCTCCACCAGAAGACTATCTCCACCAGAAGACTTTCTCCACCAGAAGACTATCTCCACCAGAAGACTATCTCCACCAGAAGACTTTCTCCACCAGAAGACTTTCTCCACCAGAAGACTTTCTCCACCAGAAGACTATTTCCACCAGAAGACTATCTCCACCAGAAGACTATCTCCACCAGAAGACTATCTCCACCAGAAGACTATTTCCACCAGAAGACTATCTCCACCAGAAGACTATCTCCACCAGAAGACTATCTCCACCAGAAGACTATCTCCACCAGAAGACTATCTCCACCAGAAGACTATCTCCACCAGAAGACTATCTCCACCAGAAGACTATTTCCACCAGAAGACTATCTCCACCAGAAGACTATCTCCACCAGAAGACTATCTCCACCAGAAGACTATTTCCACCAGAAGACTATCTCCACCAGAAGACTATTTCCACCAGAAGACTATCTCCACCAGAAGACTATCTCCACCAGAAGACTATTTCCACCAGAAGACTATTTCCACCAGACGACTATTTCCACCAGAAGACTGTTTCCACCAGAAGACTATTTCCACCAGAAGACTATTTCCACCAGAAGACTGTTTCCACCAGAAGACTATTTCCACCAGAAGACTATTTCCACCAGAAGACTGTTTCCACCAGAAGACTATTTCCACCAGAAGACTGTTTCCACCAGAAGACTATTTCCACCAGAAGACTATTTCCACCAGAAGACTATCTCCACCAGAAGACTATTTCCACCAGAAGACTATCTCCACCAGAAGACTATCTCCACCAGACTGACGTTGTTGCGGATAAAAAGCTGTGAGTTTGGGCTTAAGTTTTCATGTACTGAATAAAAAACATTTACTTTTAATGTTTCTATTCCATTTTCCACTCTACAGATAATAAATAAATGAATCTTTATTTTGACAGGGAGTCAATGCTGAGACCAAGGTCTCTTTTCTAGATGAGCCCTGTATAGCACCACAATACACATTCAAATCAATAAACACATTAAACCACACATTCATGTACATATTAAAACACATGTTATTATACACAATAATGCACAAAAAGCAAAACACAATCATAAAAAGCAGACACATTCTTCAGTAAAAAAAAGTCCCCTAGAAACCGTTTGAAATGCCCTAGAAGGCTTAAATTCCTCCCTCTCATTTTAAAGTGCATTGTAGATCATTCCACATATAAGGTACAAAAAAACTAAAAGCAGATCTACCCAACTCAGTGGAGATGGAAGGGCTCTCCAGAGTTAGCCATCCCTGAGCCTGGGTCCGGTAGCCCGTACATCTATAGTATAGGTTAACAATGAGGTAAAGGGTGGAGGAAGTTTATGCAAGAAAGCTTTATAGAAAAAAAGAGCGCAATGCATTGATCTACGAGACTTTAAGGAGGGCCAGCCACATTCTAATACAAAATGCAATGATGTGTACTGAACCTATCGCCCGTAATAAAACGCAATAAGTTGTGATAAACTGTGTCCAATGGCTTCAATACAGGGGAAGCTGCATTCATATAGACAATATCACCATAGTTAATAACCAGAATGAATGTTGACTGAATTATTAGGTTTCTGCTATTTAATGAAAGACATGACCTGTTCCTATAGAAGAAGCCTATTAATTCTTAATTTCTTAACTAAGTCATCAATATGCTTTTTGAAAGATAGCTTTTCCTCAATCCAGATATTTATATGCGGGGACACAATCAATGAGGCAACCATCCAAAGTACGTATGCATGGTAAATAATATATGCTTGGTTTTACCTGCATTAGGTGTCAATTTCAGTTCAACAAAGGCTTTCTGCAAAAAAGGCAGATTGAAGGTCTGATAGAGCCGGGTTATCTGTGGGGGAAATAGCACACACCACAGTGTCATCTGCGTATACAGTGGGGAGAACAAGTATTTAATACACTGCCGATTTAGCAGGTTTTCCTACTTACAAAGCATGTAGAGGTCTGTAATTTTTATCATAGGTACACTTCAACTGTGAGAGACGGAATCTAAAACAAAAATCCAGAAAATCACATTGTATGATTTTTAAGTAATTAATTAGCATTTTATTGCATGACATAAGTATTTGATACATCAGAAAAGTAGAACTTAATATTTGGTACAGAAACCTTTGTTTGCAATTACAGAGATCATACGTTTCCTGTAGTTCTTGACCAGGTTTGCACACACTGCAGCAGGGATTTTGGCCCACTCCCCCATACAGACCTTCTCCAGATCCTTCAGGTTTCGGGGCTGTCGCTGGGCAATACGGACTTTCAGCTCCCTCCAAAGATTTTCTATTGGGTTCAGGTCCGGAGACTGGCTAGGCCACTCCAGGACCTTGAAATGCTTCTTACGGAGCCACTCCTTAGTTGCCCTGGCTGTGTGTTTCGGGTCGTTGTCATGCTGGAAGACCCAGCCACGACCCATCTTCAATGCCCTTACTGAGGGAAGGAGGTTGTTGGCCAAGATATATACCTATGATATAGTACACTAGTACATCATAATTTGGTTTTAATCCAGAGAGGTTAGAAAAAGTATCTAGATCCTCTATGAGGCTGTGGAGGGGTCCAAATTGTGGATTTAAAAGAAAACATGAATCATCAGCAATTTCAACACCTAACATTTCGATGACAATAATAAATAGATATGCCGATAGTGAACAACCTTGTTTTGCTCCTCTTGACAGTATAAAACTTTTTGAGAAGTTGTCATTATTTACTATTTTACACCTAGGGTTACTATACCTAACTGTAACCCATTCTCCAAAATGTAAATATTCAATGCATCCAGTCGTACTTTATCAAAGGCCTTTTCAAAGTCAGCTATGAATACCAGGCCTGGTTTCCCAGATTTTTCATAGTTTTCTATTGTTTCCAGTACTTGTCTTACATTATCTCCAATGTATCGTCCATGTAAAAACCTGTCTGATTAGGATGAATAATATCCGACAATACCTTTTTAATTCTATGCGCTAAGCATTTTGCAAGAACAGGCCTCCAATTTTTTTAAATGGACTGGATCTTTATATTTACCACTTGGATCCTGTTTCAGTAATAATGAAATCAGTCCTTCTTGTTGAGTGTCTGATAATCTACCATGTATATAGAAGTGGTTTAAACATTCTAATAACGGTCCTCTGAGTATATCAAAAAAGGTTTGGTATACTTTTTCCAAAGGGGGAGTATACAGTATGGGTCAACTTCCAGACCCTGGGATGGTACCAGAAATAATTGTAATGTGTTAAAGATTCTGCAATCAGAGGATCAGAAAGCTGCAGCAACAAAGGATCAATCAAATCAGCCCCAGTGGATTTGCAAAGCGTCTAGCATATCACAAGTAGAAAGTTGTTGAAAAGAAAACTAAAATTCAGTCAAAATTGACAGAACTTCCATCGAGCCAACTAGAGAGGGGCAGGCAGTTGACTGGCTGACCAGGGTCAGTTAAACCACAATTTCTTTCATATAAAAAGCCTGCGAGATAAAAATGCTGATTAAAAGCATCACTTATCTATTTTTTCTCAGTAATAATCCCAGAGTCTTACACAACTTGCTTAGGCAGGGAAGGAGAGGAATTTCCATGCTTCAGTGCCTTAACTGTTTTCCAACATGTTGACCGATCAGCAGCAGAGTCTGAGATAGAACTTAGAAAGTAGCTAGATATATCTTTGTTGACTGAGGAAGGGCATCTATTTCTCAATTGCCTGAAAAACTGCTAATCAGCTACAGAGTCAGTTTGTCTAGCCTTAATCCAGGCCTGATTTCTCATCATAAAAAGATGTGAAAATTCTGTAGAGAAGCAAGGATTTGTTCTATTTTTTACTCAAGGGAATTTAAAGGGAGCATGTTTGTCTGCCAGAGAGATAAAAATAGATGAAAACAATTCTCGAGCTAATTCAGGGTCAGGCATGTAACTGATAGAGGAGAAGTCAGGGTAATACATATCATGAAGAAAAGCTTGTTAAACGAGTATCAGTGTTAATTTGTTTGGCATCTCTAATACATGCAAAAGGACAGTGATCAGAGACCATTAGCAAAGACACCTGTTGCGATAAATGGCAAACTTGCACAATCTGGTTTTCTCGCATGCTCTCTAGACAACAATTCATTGATGAAGTGGACACTGGACAGGGTAGGTTATATGATGAGATGGATAAGAGCAAGATCATTTGTATTTGTTAATTGGCAGCTAAGCACCGATCATCATGTCACTAGCATACAAAATAAGATCCTTTATATTTATTGGAAAGATGCATCAAGCTCATCACGTGCACTGTCACCACCCTGTAGCCAAAATTGTGCATGCTTTTCCAAGTCGCAGTGGGAGGACCACAGAACAAAGTGTTGCGTGACTGCAAATTTACCTCGAAAAAATTGTTATTCTATCAACAATTGTAAAAGAAATCGTAAATTAATTTTACAGACACAAAATATCCCACCATGTTGAACGAACAAATTGTCTGTCAACATTTATAAAATTGTACCGACGCTTCCTGTTTCCATCACACTTGCTGTGATTTTTTTTATACGCCATGACTTTACTCACATGCCAACTGTGGTAACACTTAGACTGCTCCTCATTGTAGCCTATTTACATGTGTAATTACACTGTAACAAGTACTGTAGTTATTTGTAATAATTCATAGTTACATGGTCATAACAGCACGTAACTGGTGGTAATTGCAGTCTGTAATTACAGAGGTGTAACAACAACATGCCCTGAGAACAAGGTTCAGGGAAGATAAGACCATTGAGCACAGTTAATGTTAAATAGCTTGCTAGTTAGCTAGTGAGTAGCGATCATAGCATATTTGCCAGCATTAGCTAGATGGATAATCAACGTTAGAAAACTAGCTAGCTAGCTAGCGTGCTAGCTAATCCCCCCAAAAATCTAGATTGCATGGAAAATCTATTCTGTAGATGGTAACTAGCTAGCTAGCCTAGTTGGTAGGCCTAGCAAACATGCCAGTTTACGTTTGCTATCTACAGTTAGCTAGCCAACACTAGGCTAGCTAGCTAGCAAATACTAGCTAACTACCTATGCTAGATCATCCAGCAGATGCTAGATCGTCCACCTATGCTAGATTGTCCAAAAAAGCGAAATAAATTGCATAGAAAACTTACTTTCTCTCTCCTGTTTTGACTTTATTTCTTTCGTGGCAATCTGTCATGTCTGGATTTTGCCCACTGACCTTCTTCTCGACCCCATTCTTTGCGCATAGTTACATGACGTCACTGTCAACACGTGGGCATGTTCGAGGTCATCATTATTTCGAGCGTGTTGTGCAGATAGGTAGATCTTGAAATTATGTCTTTATTTCTGGGATAAATAATTGCACCAATGCATCCCATCCTAAAGTGAGAATGTCCCTCAACAGAGAAACCCTTAGAACGTCACATGAAGGAATAAGAGTTTGTCCATGACCATTTTAAGTTCATATGTGACTCGTTTCAGGAAAGTGCATAGGTGTTGCACATCACTATTTCACATGAGAGGCATTTGAATGTAAACAAAATGTTTTTTGGCAGAAATGCCTTCTGGAACATGTGAACTTTCATGTGCCTTAATAACAATCTTGTATCCTATCTGTAAATAACAATAAAATTGTTAAATTATGAGCCTAGTTGGTTTAGCCACAGAAAAATACAGGAACCTTAACGCTAGCCATGATTGGCTGAGATAATGGATGGGCTGAACATGCCAAGAGATGAGTTTGGATTGGTCTGCCATGTAGCATGCTTCTGTCTATAAAATTAGGTGCTCAGTATGTGTAAATAATCCTTTCTACAGCAGCTTTTTTGAAAGATATCATGAAGAACTGCAAAAGTGTTGCTACGGCTCTCTACTTTCTGGCGGAAGATCGTGCCGTACTGACTCTCTCTGACTCTGAAAATGAATCAGACGATGATTTATATATTTTTTAAAACATTTTCATTGAACCAGACATGAGTCTTCTGATAACATGATGGGGAAGGAACAGCAATCAACAACAGTGTGGTTGTCACGGAAGAAAAGTTTTGAAATCAGTGGAATGCCCGGTGGAAGCAGAGTATGATAGCAAAGGAAATGGAGAAAGTTCTGCCGTTTGATTGTAAATATATGGAGGGAGTCGAAAAGAGAACACAGAAGGCTGTTGTATAAAACACCTGTCTCCGGATTACATTTTCTAACTAAGGGCAACCATGGTATCCGTGACAGAGAGGGAGAAGTGTTTATCTCTGTATAAGGGTAAGAGTCTAGCTAGCTACATTTTTAGATATTATATGTTTCTAATTTTGTCAGAAAGATGTTTTCATTGCAAGTTAAAGCATACTGTTAGCTAGCTAGCTAACGTTAGCTGGCTGGTTCACTAGCTAATGTTACGTGTATGATCTGTGTAGTAATATTATTTGTATCTCAGAAAGCATTGCTAATTATTGCCTAATGTTAACTAACATTGAACCTAGTTGGTTAGCTTTAGCTGCCTGCAGATTCATGCATGGTGGCTAGCTATGACAACCAGTTTGTACTGCTAGTAGTATGGGTTGGGATTATCGGCGCGTTCAAAACAACTGGGAACTTGGAACTCAGAAATCTCCACTTCCGACTTCAGTGCATTCAAGACAATTGGGAGCTCGGGAAAAAACTAGCTCCGACTCTGAAAAATTACCCTTCAATTTAGACAAGTGTGTCTGGGTAAGAAACATCTAATAATTATAAAATAATTATACAATATTTATTAGGACACTTTCTATTTTTGATATTGCTACTATGCAAATATGCAAGTAACCATTTCACTGTACCGTTTACACCTTCTGTATCCTGTGTATGTGACAAATAAACGTTGATATAGTGTGTGTTTACCAGAGACAGTAATGTGAAGAACAACATGACCTGCTCCAAAATCAGATTAGGATGTCGGCCAAGGACTAGATAAGTGTGTTTTTGCTACTACTTTCATCACTTATAGTCTTGAAATCTTTGGTTGTTCACTACATTTAAGTATTTTAGCTGACAGCCTTATCCAGAGCGACTTACTGGAGCAATTAGGGTTAACTGCCTTGCTCAAGGGCACATCGGCAGATTTTTCACCAAGGTTACTGGCCCAACACTCTTAACCACTAGACTACCTGCCACCCTACACTACCTTACTCAATCTGTTTAGCACATGGCCTCACATGTGAATCCTTAAAGAGATGGGTGGGGCTAAAGCTTAAGAGGGTGTGAATAATGCTGAATGATGTTGAGTGGGTGTAGAAAAGCTCTCCAGTAGGTGTACCAAACAATTCAAGGGCCATTTTCTCAAAAGTGGGGTTTCAAGTTTATCAACGTTTAAAGCAAAATAACTTTCCCATTGTTTCTCAACTGCCGTGTATGATATGGCATTTTCTAGCTCCGAGTCTCTACTTTTTTCGAATGTAAAAACACAATTTCAAATTTTGCTACATAGGACCAAATCGAGCTGTTCGGTCACATACAGTGCATTCGGAAAGCATTCAGACCCCTTGACTTTTTCCATGTTTTGTTTGTCACAACCTGAGTTGTTTCACCTGTCCTTGTTATTGTCTCCACCCCCTCCAGGTATTTTCCCTGGTGTATTTATCCCTGTGTTTCCTGTCTCTCTGTGCCAGTTCGTCTTGTATGTTTGTCAAGTCAACGTGTTTTTTTCCAGTACTCCTTTTTCTATTCTCTTTTGCTGGTCCTCCCAGTTTTGACCCTTGCCTGTTTTCTGGACTCCATTCCTGCCTGCCTGATTATTCTACCTGCCCTGACCTCGAGCTTGCCTGCCCTTCGGGACCTACTGGACTCAGAAGTGGTTTTGACTTTTTCCCTGTACATGACCATTCTCTTGCCGACCTCTTTTTGAATTAATAAACAGCTAAGACTCCAACCATCTGCCTCCTGTGTCTGCATCTGGGTCTGGCCTTGTGCCCTTATATTGTTACGTTACAGCCTTATTCTAAAATGGATTTTAAAGCATTTACAAAATCCTCATCAATCTTCAAAATATCACATTTACATAAGTATTCAGACCCTTTACTCAGCACTTTGTTGAAGCACCTTTGGCAACGATTACAGCCTCGAGTCCTCTTGGGAATGATGCTACAAGGTTGGCATACCTGTATTTGGGGAGTTTCTCCCATTCTTCTCTGCAGATCCTCTCAAGCTCTGTCAGGTTGGATGGGGAGCGTCGCTGCACAGCTGTTTTCAGGTTTCCGGGCTCTGGCTGGCCCACTCAAGGACATTATTGGGTTGTCTTGGCTATGTGCTTAGTGTCGTTGTCCTGTTGGAAGGTGAACCGTCACCCAAGTCTGAGGTCCTGAACGCTCTGGAGCAGGTTTTCATCTAGGATCTCTCTATACTTTGCTCCGTTCATCCTGACTAGTCTCGCAGTCCCTGCCGCTGAAAACCATCCCCACCGCATGATACTGCCACCACCATGCTTCACCGTAGGGATGGTGCCAGGTTTCCTCCAGACATGACGCTTGGCATTCAGGCCAAATAGTTCAATCTTGGTTTCATCAGACCAGAGAATCTTGTTTCTCATGGTCTGAGAGTCCTTTAGGGGCCTTTTGGCAAACTCCAAGCAGGCTGTCATTTTTACTGAGGATTGGTTCCATTCTGGCCACTCTACCATAAAGGCCTGATTAGTGGAGTACTGCAGAGTTGGTTGTCCTTCTGGAAGGTTCTCCCATCTCCACATAGGAACTCTTGAGCTCTGTCAGAGTGACCATCAGGTTCTTGGTCACCTCTCTGACAGCTCTAGGAAGAGTCTTGGTGGTTGCAAACTTCTTCCATTCATGAATGATGGAGGCCACTGTGTTCTTGGGGACCTTCAATGCTGCAGAAATGTTTTGGTACACTTCCCCAGATCTGTGCCTCGATACAATCCTGTCTCGGAGCTATACGGACAGTTCCTTCAACCTCATGGCTTGGTTTTTGCTCTGACATACACTGTCACCTGTTGGACCTTATAGACACGTGTACAATCAATTGAATTTAGTGGACTCCGATCGAATCTCATAGCAAAGGATCTGAATACTTTCTTTAAAAAATGTATATTGCCTTGTCATTAGGGAGTATAGTGTGTAGATTGATGATGATTTTTTTTAAATTTGATCAATTTTAGAATAAGGCTGTAACATAACAAAAATGTGGAAAAGTCAAGGGGTCTGAATACTTTCCGAAGGCACTGTATACAGAATAAACCGTTATTCAACCAATTCAAGCTTTCAATTTGACAAGCACAAATGACTATTAAACAATTTTAACAATAACTTTTTATTAATGTGTCTAAAAAATGTTTCATTGAAGGTTAAAGTAGTTGACCCATTGTCAAATACAATATGTTGAATGATTGAACAATGTAAAGTTTTTTATGTGAAAGTTTTGTGAACCCGTTTTTGCCATTGGGCCTGGGCATCAGACTCCAGAGCCCTTTATTGCAGAGTTGTGTCAATGAGGTCTCCTGACCCCTCCTGTCTCAGCCTCCAGTATTTATGCTGCAGTAGTTTATGTGTCGGGGGGCTAGGGTTAGTCTGTTATATCTGGAGTATTTCTCCTGTCTTATCCGGTGTCCTGTGTGAATTTAAGTATGCTCTCTCTAATTCTCTCTTTCTCTCTTTCTCTCTCTCTCTCGGAGGACCTGAGCCCTAGGACCATGCCTCAGGACTACCTGGCATGATGACTCCTTGCTGTCCCCAGGCCACCTGGCCGTGCTGCTGCTCCAGTTTCAACTGTTCTGCCTGCGGCTATGGAACCCCGACCTGTTCACCGGACGTGCTACCTGTCCCAGCGGTAGAGATACTCTGAATGATCGGCTATGAAAAGCCAACTGACATTTACTCCTGAGGTGCTGACCTGTTGCACCCTCGACAACTACTGTGATTATTATTATTTGACCATGCTGGTCATTTATGAACATTTGAACATCTTGGCCATGTTCTGTTATAATCTCCACCCGGCACAGCCAGAAGAGGACTGGCCACCCCTCATAGCCTTGTTCCTCTCTAGGTTTCTTGCTAGGTTTTGGCATTTATAGGAAGTTTTTCCTAGCCACCGTGCTTCTACACCTGCATTGCTTGCTGTTTGGGGTTTTAGGCTGGGTTTCTGTACAGCACTTTGAGATATCTGCTGATGTAAGAAGGGCTATATAAATACGTTTGATATGATTTGATTTGAGGTGGTCAGTTTTCAATTGGCTAATTTATAGAAGTCTAAATATCTGTGAGTGCCTATACTACAGTATGGTTCATAGGGCTCTATGCATGCAGCATTGCTTTGCACTGTAACATTGTTGCACTTTCTGATCATTAAATTACCAATATGAACAGTATAAGCAGGTCAATTCCATTTTAATTCCAGTCAAATTCCAATTCCAACATTTGTGACAAGCATGGTAACAAGCATTCGTTGTAACACCCCTGTAATTACAGACTGCAGTTACATTTTGTGATTACAGTGTAACTATGAATTATTACAATTAATTACAATACACGTTACAGTGTAATTACATATGTAATCCCTTAAAATGAAGTGTTATCGTGGTTGGTAATGGACTTAGTTTGTGTGCAGGTGGTGTTCCTGACAATTAACATGTTTACAACGAGACCCGTACAGAGATAATAGTCCCAGATGATGTTTCTCAATGTGGCACAGCATGACATCTGCCATTTTGGGATTATGGTTGTCGATGTACTAAATGACAGTAACCAACCATAATCTATGTCCAGGGTTAGTGTTGTCGTGAAGCAGTGAGGGTTTACTTCTTGTACGCACTGACCACTGGCCTAACAACACCTGTGCCAATATATCTTCCAAACACTGGCTTCTCGGGCATTATCACTTTAATACAACAGGTTACCAACATATTCAAATTCTGATTTATATTTTGTATTTGTATTTATTAAGGAACACCCTGGGGTCCAGCAACTATAAGACAGTTAAACAGTTTAAAATATTACATGACATTACATTTCATAACACTTTTCCCAATACATTTAGTGTGTTCCCTCAGGCCACGACTCCACTATCACATATTTACAAAGAACATCCATGTGTACGTGGGTGTAGAATGCGTGACTTATCATGTGTATGTGTATGTGTGTCTGTGCCTGTGTGTGTCTCTTCACAGTCCCCACTTTTCCATAAGGTGCATTTTCATCAGTTTTTTAAATCCGATTGTATTGCTTGCATCAGTTACCTGATGTGGAATAGAGTTCGATGTAGCCATGGCTCTATATAGTACTGTGTGCCTCCCATAGTCTGTTCTTGACTTGGGGATTGTGAAGAGACCTCTGGTGGTATGTCTTGTGGGGTATGCATGGCCGTCCAAGCTGTGTACTAGTAGTTTAAACAGACACCTCGGTGCCTTCAGCATGTCAACACTTCTTACAAAAACAAGTAATGATGAAGTCAGTCTCTCCTCCACTTTGAGCCATGAGAGACTTACTGTACATGCATATTATTAATGTTACCTCTTCGTGTACATTTAAGGGCCAGCCGTGCTGCCCTGTTCTGAGCCAATTGTAATTTTCCAAGGTCCCTCTTTGTCCCTCACCTGACCACACAACTGAACAGTAGTCCAGGTGCGACAAAACTAGGGCCTGTAGGACCTGCCTTGTTAAAAGGCTAGAGCAACGCTTTATTATGGACAGACTTCTCCCCATCTTAGCTATTGTTGTATCAATATGTGTTGACCATGACAGTGTACAATCCAGGTTTACTCCAAGCAGTTTAGTCATCTCAACTTGCTCAAATTCCACATGATTTATTACAAGATTTAGTTGAGGTTTAGGGTTTCGTGAATGATTTGTCCCAAATACAATGATCTTAGTTGTTGAAATATTTAGGACTCATTTATTCTTTGCCACCCGTTCTGAAACTAACTGCAGCTCTTTGTTAAGTGTATAGTGTTGAGTCATCCCCATACATAGCCACACTGGATTTACTCAAGTCATTAGTAAAGACGGAAAAAATTAAGGGGCCCAGACAGCTGCATTGGGGAATTCCTGATTCTACCTGGATTATGTTGGAGAGACTTCCATTAAAGAACACCCTTCGTGTTCTGTTAAACAGATAACTGTTTATCCACAATATAGCAGGAGGTGTAAAGCCATAACACATATCTTTTTCCATCATCAGACTATGATCAATAATGTTGTTGAGCTTGTTGAATGTCCTTCCCTATAAGCATGCTGAAAGTCTTTTGTCATTTTCTTTACAGTAAAATGGTCAAACACTATTTTTTCCAAAGTTTACTAAGGGTTGGTAACAGGCTGATTGGTTGGCTATTTGAGCCAGTAAAGGGGGCTTTACTATACTTTGGTAGCGGACTTACTTTAGCTTGTCACGGCTGTTGAAAGGAGAGGACCAAGGTGCAGCGTGGTGAGCGTACATTTTCTTTATTTAATAATAATGACGCCGAACAAAAACAATAAACACTACAAAAACAAACCGTGAAGCTCAAAGGCTATGTGCCCTAAACAAAGTCAACTTCCCACAAAGACAGGTGGAAAAAAGGGCTACCTAAGTATGGTTCTCAATCAGAGACAACGATAGACAGCTGCCACACCCGAACCACACCCGGCCAACCACAAAGAAATACACAACATAGAACATAGAATACCCACCCCAACTCACGCCCTGACCAAACCAAAATAGAGACATAAAATGGATTTCTAAGGTCAGGGCGTGACATAGCTTCCCTCCAGGCCTGAGGGCACATACTTTCTAGTAGGCTTATATTGAAGATATGGCAAATAGGAGTGGCAATATCGTCCGCTATTATCCTCAGTAATTTTCCATCCAAGTTGTCAGACCCCAGTGGCTTGTCATTGATGTTAGACAACAATAACTTTTTAACTTCTTCCACACTCACTTTATGGAATAAAAAATTACAATGCTTGTCTTTCTTAATTTGATCAGTTATACTTGGACGTGTAGTGTCAGCATTTGTTGCTGGCATATCATGCCTAAATTTGGTAATCTTGACAATGAAAAAATAATTAAAGTAATTGGCAATATCATTCGGTTTTGTGATGAATGAGCCATCTGATTCAATGAATGATGAAGCTGAGTTTGCCTTTTTGCCCAAAATGTCATTTAAGGTGCTCCAAAGCTTTTTACTATTATTCTTTGCCATTTATCTTTGTTTCATAGTGTAGTTTCTTCTTATTTTTATTCAGTTTAGTCACATGAGTTCTCAAACTGCAGTACGTTTGCTAATCAGTTGTGCAGCCAGACTTATTTGCTATTCCTTTAGCCTTATCCCTCTCAATCATACACATTTTCAATTCCTCATCAATCCACGGGGATTTAACTGTTTTTACAGTAATTTTTTAATGGGTACATGCTTATTAGTAACTGGAATAAGCAATTCCATAAATGTGTCGAGTGCAGCGTCTGGTTGCTCCACATTACATACCACAGACCAACAAATATGTTTTACATCAACAACATCACTATAAAACTTATTGTATGACCTCTTATACACTATATTAGGCCCAGCCTTTGGTTTTCCTAGATATGGCTACTAAATTGTGACCACTACATCCGATGGAGTTGGATACTGCTTTTTAAAGCACACTTCTGCAGCATTAGTAAAGCTGTCAATACATGTCGATGATTTCATTACTGTTTGTAACTCCCCTGGCAGGTTGACTGATAACCTGAACCAGGTTGCAGGCACTAGCTACAGTTTGAAGCTTTCTCTTGAGTGGGCAGCCTGCTGAAATCCAGTCAATATTTAAATCACCCAGAAAATATACCTCTCTGTGTCACGCCCTGACCATAGTTTGCTTTGTATGTTTTATGTTTTGTTTGGTCAGGGTGTGATCTGAGTGGGCATTCTATGTTGTATGTCTGGTTTGTCTATTTCTATGTGTTTGGCCTGATATGGTTCTCAATCAGAGACAGGTGTTTTGCGTTGTCTCTGATTGGGAACCATATTTAGGTAGCCTGTTTTGTATTGTGGGTTGTGGGTTATTGTCTATGTGTTAGTTGCTTGTGTCTGCACTGTTTATATATAGCGTCACGTTCGTTTTGTTGTTTTTGTATAGTTTGTTCAAGTGTTCTTCGTTGCATTAAATATAGAAGAATGTATTCAGATCACGCTGCGCCTTGGTCCTCCTCTCTTCCACATTACGACGAGCGTGACACTCTGTTGATATCACGTACATTATAAAGAATTTCACACATGCTATCCAGATACTGACTGATTCTGCTTCCCACCAGAATGGGCTTTGGGTGAGGCAGCCATATTGCGTCAACAATATTTAACATGAGACCCTCTCTAAGCTTTACAGGAATGTGGTTCTGAATGTAAACAGCAACACCTCCACCTTTAGCATTTCTGTCTTTTCTGTAGATGTTATAACCATGTATTGCTACCATTGTATCATCAAAGGTATTACCCAAGTGAGTTTCAGAAATTGTCAGATTATGAATGTCATCTGTTACTAGCAAATTATTGATTTCATCAACCTTGTTTCTTAAGCTACATATGTTAACGTGGGCTATATTTACCACTTTTCTGGGATGCTTGATTGTTTTCATTGCTTTACTGGGAAGCTTAGCAGAAGTAGACATGCTCATGTTATTTATTTTAGTGCAGGGTGAGCTGCACATAGTGGACTTCCTACTAGGACACACCACCTCAGTGCTAACAGTGTAACTCTAGTTCATAGGCACATGATTACTGCATACAATAGCTGTAGGATCAGCAGAGGCATTCAGGGCAGTTAGAGGGACATAAATTAGGTTACTTACATTGTGTCTTCCAGCACCCCTGGGATAATGTACATTTGCTGAAGCATTATGACAACACAGCAAAACAATGGTAGCGATTAACTGAGCTGGGTTGGGTCATTGATAAGTCATTGTCTCAATGCTGCCTTATAATGCTGTGAAAGAATCCAGGAACCCAAATGATTTGGGTGGATCCCATCCTCCTTATAAAACAGGCTTTGTTTCCAGAAGGTATCAAATTTGTCAATAAATGTTACACACACAGAGCTGCAGTAGTCTTGTAGCCAGTTATGGAGAGCTAAAAGTCTGCTGAAACGTTCAATGCCACGATTTAGGGAGGGCACAGGGCCAGATATTAATAATGTCATTGAATCCCAATTGTATTTAACTAGGCAAGTCAGTTAAGAACAAATTATTATTTACAATGACGGCCTACCACATTAACTATGATAGACTCAATTTCCTGATGCTGGTTTAACATGTTTGGGAGCAGCTTATTGATGTCCTGTACTCATGCTCCTGGATAGCACAAAGTTTTTGCTCCAGGGACTGAGACATTTCTCACCATTGAACTGCCCAATACAACGGCCAGAGAAAGGGATGGAGAAATCCGTTCATTCCTACCCCTTTCACAGGCTCACGAGAAGCAGGATAGCGTACGCCTACTGCTCTTTGCGATAGGTCAAAACCTTCCACAGCAGGCAGTTCCCCGTCAGATCCAAAGAGAGGGAAAGGAGCCGAACTCATTAAAATCGTTATTTTGATGCATTTATTAAAACTATTTCATCCCTCCACAAAATAGTCCCGACACAAATCTAGGGTTGCAACACAAGACGGCCGGTCGTTCGTTCTAACGGTTTGGTTGCCAGACACGCGACCCAGTCGTTAAGTCTTTTTGTTCTGTATCTATGGACGCAACCCAGTCGTTTGTTCTTATCCCTTGCTTGCTAGCTAGCCAACTACGGCTAACTAACAGTCACGTCAAACAGTGCAGCCAGAATAACAACAAAGTAGCTGCATTTGCATTTGTTTAACCTGTTTTCTGGTGATATTTATTTGGACACATCCATAACAATGAGCTAAAGATGCCTGATTCACCTGACCTAGAAAATGTGGTCTCTCTTTAGGACACTGTTGTTCAGAGGTGCTAGCCAACAACACAGCTAACACAATCACTTCAAACTGAAGCTGGAAAGACTGCAAACTAGCTGCACTTTGTTTAGTTTTTACCTGTTTTCTATTGACATTTCTTTGTATATATATCCATAAAAATAATGCTGAATCCTGATTTCGACTGGCTGAAAAAAGCTGCCTACCTGTCTGTCTCATACCGACTCCCGACCCCTACACGTTCATTACTATGGGACAGCTGAAGATCAAATTTCAACACTGAAACAATGTCGCAAATGTCAGAGACAAACAGCAAGGTTTATACAAATCTCTGCTATTGAAAACCAATTGCTATTCAAAAGAAATGGGAGATAATGTCTAGATGCTTTTTACACTGATCAAGTTTATAAATTGTCTGGCTGGGCTGATGAGACTGTGGATTGAGCAGTGATATGTAACCAAGTAAATAGGCAAAACGTCATAGCTTTAGCTGGTGGTAACTTGTGGAATATACGCCCCTCTGGAATGCGGTTTTAACTAATTAGCATCCAGGATTAGACCCACCCGCTGTATAATCTTCACCGATCGTGTCCAGGTATTTCCACGAAGACTCAGGCCATCTGCACCTGCTTGAGAAAACATCCTCGGCCTATAGTGACACAATGCAGGAGGACGGATGCTTGACTGAATACATGATATACTTGTGTTCCACTACAGAGTACACAAAGTGCCAAAATCTGTCAACTCCCACAGCATCACCACAAGTGTTCCCATTTAGGACCCATTAGGCCAGAGCCCTAGTGAGCACAGACAGAACGGTCGGTCCAGTGAGCATGTGCTGTAAGTGAAATGGTTGTCCAGGGACAAACAGTCACACACAGTGTGACTCAACCATCGGTAGTGGCAGGAATAACGCAATACCTTATGGTCCAAGTCCAGTGCCAAGTGCTTACTCGCTCACTCTTGGAAAATTTGACAAGTCGATTTATCCTTCACTATATCACTCTTAATTTGCCTTTATGTCTAGGCACATAATTAATGTTAGCCATCAAATCAATCTCTCCCGTAGACGTGTTCAATGGAACGTGGGGTAGGGGAATGAGTGGCACGCCTAAACATACTTGTTTGATCCATGTCAGGTAGCCGTTTGGTGTTATGTGCTATTAGCCAACATGATTGGCTTGTCAGTGCCTGCCGGTTTTGCGGGATTAGAATAACAGCTGTCAGTTATTGTAACTGGCCATAATGATAATCAGAAATGAGCTAGGGTAGGTAGAGAAAGAGGGAGAGGACCCAGGGTAAGATACATAATGTATTTGATGGAACTCTTGATAAAAGGGCTAACAAGCTGAATTATTGAGGGGACAAGTTTCCTTTGAACTGAACCCAGAGCCAAACGATGTACTGTTAATTATTTACCTCCCACATTTAACTCCAGAATACCTCATCAGTTTAGCTGACCCGTGACCTCTAGGAGCATCCCTCACCTGAAGTGAAATATGTCATCAGTCAGGACTGGTATTAATGTGGGGATTAAAAGATACCAGATTCTTCTCAGCATAATGCAGGATTTAAACGCCATTTTCTGGAGCTTGAGTGGCTGTGGTCGGGGCCAACGGGTCTCATGGGACTGAGTGATCTCGTTCCATATGGAGATACAAATTAGTGAGCAGATATGGCAACCATGATCCAGATGTTAGCTAGCTGTATCTGTGCTACTGGTGCTCTGTGCTAGGGATTAACACCAGTAACCGGGATCCTGGGGACTGTTCTGAGACCACTCTTCACATTTCCCTAAATATTTTTTGTGTGCAATTCCACAAAATACACAACATGCTCAGCAGCAGATTAGAAAAATATGAAATAGCACATTATTCAAACAGGTTGACACATGTAAGCCTTTAGCCTAGTTTATTTACTTTACACACAAAGTCGCCTTGAGACCTGAATGCAGTTTAGAGTTTTCATCAGAACTGAAAATTCGATCCAGGTCCGACCCAAGCTGGTGAGCTGAAGCACGAGTCCAGGCCTGGTTCGACCTAAAATAAATTGAATTAGCCTGAACCTGAAAAAATGCCAGATTTGTAGAAAACAGGCTATATTGATTTGACCTGGTGTTGAGAACAACGCGGCGGAGGCCGGTGGCAATGGAGTGAGGAGAAGAGGAAACGGCCATTAGGCCTATAAAAAGCTCAGAGAGAGGAAAACTAATCTTAGTATTATCAATTGAATGATGAAAATATTGGAATAAAGTAGGCTAACGCAATTGAGGTCATGTATCAAATTCTTGTTTATACTGAAACTGCCAAAGTCACATTCAACCATTATTCTAATTTAAAGCAATAGTCGTGTGTGGTCACCTAGATCATCATTAAGCACCGTTTTTATTGGGACAGCGCCAGCACGCTACTTTGAGACAAGCGTGGGGGACTCCTCTAGATAAATCAATCAATGTCAGATTTTTGTTTTCACTGAATCTCCGTTTGGATATTAGGTAACAATTATGCTGGGGAAATGTTAGCTAAGTTGAGGTGAGTCCTAATGATCATCTTTATTCTAGTTTGCTCATATATTAGCTGATCAGAACATTTTGCTAGCATGTTATACAAGTCTGCTTGCTCTTCACTCGCGTAGTAGCCTGTCGTACTCCCGACCAAAAGCCTGTGACTTGTCTCATAAACAATCAATGTTTCACCGAATCTCTGTCTATATATTTGGTTAGTGGTAGCTCATTTATTAGTTTACTCATCTATCAATGATCAGAAACATTTAGCATGCAATAATGTAGCCTAAATCAAGTGTAGCCTATTATTTATCTATTGACTCACGCAGTAGCCTTATGAGCACCGTTTACACTACAGGTCAAAGGTTAGGTCCCACATATGCTGAGCACTTGTTGGCTGCTTTTCCTTCCCTCTGCGGTCTGACTCATCCCAAACCATCTCAATTTGGTTGAGGTCGGGGGATTGTCGAGGCCAGGTCATCTGATGCAGCACTCCATCACTCTCCTTCTTGGTCAAATAGCCCTTACACAGCCTGGAGGTGTGTTGGCTCATTGTCCTGTTGAAAAACAAGCGCAAACCAGATGAGATGGCGTATCGCTACAGAATGCTGTGGTATACATGCTGGTTAAGTGTGCCTTGAATTATAAATAAATCATAGACAGTGTCACCAACAAAGCCCCCCCCCACACACCATAACACCTCCTCCATGCTTTATGGTGGGAAATACACATGTGGAGATCATCCGTTCACCCATGCTGTGTCTCACAAAGACACGGCAATTGGAACCAAAAATCTCCAATTTGGACTCCAGACCAAAGGACAAATTTCCACTGGTCTAATGCCCATTGCTCATGTTTCCTGGCCCAAGCAAGTCTCTTCTTCTTATTGGTGTCCTTTAGTAGTGGTTTCTTTGCAGCAATTTGACCACGAATGCCTGATTCACACAGTCTCCTCTGAACAGTTGATGTTGATGTGTCTGTTACTTGAACTCTGTGAAGCATTTATTTGGGCTGCAATTTCTGAGGCTGGTAACTCTAATGAACATATCCTCTGCAGCAGAGGGAACTCTGGGTCTTCCATTCCTGTGGCGGTCCTCATGAGAGCCAGTTTCATCATAGCGCTTGATAGTTTTTGCAACTGCACTTGAAGAAACTTTCAAAGTTCTTGAAATGTTCCTGATTGACTGACCTTCAAGTCTTAAAGTAATGATGGACTGTCTTTTCTCTTTGCTTATTTGAGCTGTTCTTGCCATAATATGGACTTTGTCTTTTACCAAATAGGGATATCTTCTGTATACCCCCCTACCTTGTCACAACACAACTGATTGGTTCAAATGCATTAAGAAGGAAAGAAATTCCACGAATTAACTTTTAAGAAGGCACACCTGTGAATTGAAATGCATTCCAGGTGACTACCTCATAAAGCTGGTTGAGAGAATGCCAAGAGTGTGCAAAGCTGTCATCAAGGCAGAGGGTGGCTATTTGAAGAATCTCAAATATAAAATATATTTTGATTTGTTTTACACTTTTTTGGTTACTACATAATTCCATATGTGTTATTTCATAGTTTTGATGTCTTCACTATTATTCTACAATGTAGAAAATAGTAAAAATAAAGAAAAACCCTGAATGAGTAGGTGTTCTAAAACTTTTGACCGATAGTGTAATTTAACAATGATATGTTAGCACACTGTACAGTGGATGGCGAAAATATTCACCCCCTTCGCATTTTTCCTATTTTGTTGCCTTACAACCTGGAATTTAAATAGATTTTTAGGGGGTTTGTGTCATTTGATTTACACAACATGCCTAACACTTTGAAGATGCAAAATATTTTTTATTGTGAAACAAACAAGAAATAAGACAAAAAAATGAAAACATGAGTGTGCATAACTATTCACCCCCCAAAGTCAATACTTTGTAGAGACAGCTTTTGCAGCAATGACAGCTGCAAGTCTCTTAGGGTATGTCTCTATAAGCTTGGCACATCTAGCCACTGGGATTTTTGCCCATTCTTCAAGGCAAAACTGCTCTAGCTCCTTCAAGTTGGATGAGTTCTGCTGCTGTACCGCAATCTTTAAGTCATACCCCAGATTCTCAATTGGATTGAGGCCTGGGCTTTGACTAGGCCATTCCATGACTTTTAAACTGTTTCCCCTTAAACCGCTTGAGTGTTGCTTTAGCAGTATGCTTAGGGTCATTGTCCTGCCCGAAGGTGTACCTCTGTCCCAGTCTCAAATCTCTGGAAGACTGAAACAGGTTCCCCTCAAGAATTTCCCTGTATTTAGCGCCATCCATCATTCCTTCAATTCTGATCAGTTTCCCAGTCCCTGCCGATGAATAACATCCCCACAGCATGATGCTGCCACCACTATGTTTCACTGTGGGGATGGTGTTCGCGGGGTGATGTGAGGTGTTGGGTTGGGTTTGCGCCAGACATAGCATTTTCCTTGATGTCCAAAAAGCTACATTTTAGTCTCATCTGACCAGAGTACCTTCTTCCATATGTTTGGGGAGTCTCCCACATGCCTTTTGGCAAACACCAAAAGTGTTTGCTCATTTTTTTCTTTAACCTCTCTGGGGTAGGTGGGACGCAATCATCCCACCTGGCCAATAGCCAGGGACAATACAGAGCGCCATATTCAAATATAATGATATAAAAATCAAACTTTCATTAAATCACACATGTAAGATACCAAATTAAAGCTACACTCGTTGTGAATCCAGCCAACATGTCAGATTTCAAAAAGGCTTTTCGGCAAAAGCATAAGGTAAACAGTAAACAAAGAGAGTAGCATATTTCAACACTGCACGACACAAAACGCAGAAATAAAAATATAATGCATGCCTTACCTTTGACGAAATTCTTTTGTTGGCACTCCAATATGTCCCATTAACATCACAAATGGTCCTTTTGTTCGATTAATTCCGTCGATATATATCCAAAATGTCAATTTATTTGGTGCGTTTCATCCAGAAAAACACAGCTTCCAACTTGCGCAACGTCACTACAAAATATATCAAAAGTTACATGTAAACTTTACCAAAACATTTCAAACTACTTTTGTAATACAACGTTAGGTATTTTTAAACGTTAATAATCGATCAATTTGAAGACGGGATGATCTGTGTTCAATACAAAAAGAAAACAAACTGACGCAACTTTTTTGGTAATGTGCCTCTCTCAAACAATTTACTTCAAGTGACCCTCATTTACGATGGCCGTACTTCTTCATTACACAAAGGAATAACCTCAACCAATTTCCAAAGACTGGTGACATCCAGTGGAAGCGGTAGGAACTGCAAACAAGTCCCTTAGAAATCTGGTGTCCCAATGAAACCTCATTGAAAAGACAGTGACCTCAAAAAAAATCTGAAAATTCTGAATGGTTTGTCCTCGGGGTTTTGCCTGCTACATAAGTTCTGTTATGCTCACAGACATGATTCAAACAGTTTTAGAAACTTCAGAGTGTTTTCTATCCAAATCTAATCTACTAATAATATGCATATCTTATATTCTGGGGTAGAGTAGCAGGCAGTTGAATTTGGGCATGCTATTTATCCAAAAGTGAAAATACTGCCCCCTACCCCGAAGAAGTTAAGAAATTGCTTTTTTTCTTGCCACTCTTCCGTAAAGCCCAGCTCTGTGGAGTGTACGGCTTAAAGTGGTCCTATGGACAGATACTCCAATCTCCGCTGTGGAGCTTTGCAGCTTCTTCAGGATTATCTTTGGTCTCTTTGTTGCCTCTCTGATTAATGCCCTCCTTGCCTGGTCTGTGAGTTTTGGTGGGCAGACCTCTCTTGGCAGGTTTGTTGTGGTGCCATCAATTTTTTAATAATGGATTTCATGGTGCTCCGTGGGATGTTCAAAGATTCTGATATTTTTTTATAACCCAACCCTGATCTGTTCTTCTCTACAACTTTGTCCCTGACCTGTTTGGAGTGCTATATTAGTAAGCTAATTACTACAAACTAGCAGAGTAGAATCTGCAGACTCTTCAGTCTGAGTGATACGGTAGGAGGTGCAGCCCTGGCTTTGTCCAAATTTCAGTTTGTAATAAACTTGCATAAACCACAAAAACCACAAACTTGTCAGAAATAAAAGATCAGGGAACTTGGTCCGTGCAATACGCTAAAACATTCAAGTTGGGTTTCAAGTTGAACATATAATTGAAATGCATTCCAGATGAGTGCAACCAATTACCTTCAGAAGTCACATCGATTTAAATTACAGGTTGCAATGCAACACGCAACAAAATAGAAAAACGCCAAGGGGGTGAATCATTTTGCAAGGCACTGTATGTGTTGATAATTTCACCACCAAGGAAGGGGCACCATGAAGACCAAGGAGCTCTCCACTTAAGGACACAAACAGAAGAACACACTCGTAATTTGAGTGATGCAATTTATGTTCCACTTTTAAATAATAAAATGAGCATGAAATTCATCAAAGGGATAGTTTCTTAAGGAGATCTGCTTCAAAAGTAGCTTTTATTTACATAGGCATGTACTGTAGGCTATTTCTCAATCAATTAAAAAATCTTTCTCTGGTGCTCTTATATGTTCAACTTGAAACCCAACTTGAATGTTTTAGCGTATTGCACGGACCAAGTTCCCTGATCTTTTATTTCTGACAAGTGTGTGGTTTTTGTGGTTTATGCAAGTTTATTACAAACTGAAATTTGGACAAAGCCAGGGCTGCACCTCCTACCCTATCACTCAGACTGAAGAGTCTGCAGATTCTACTCTGCTAGTTTGTAGTAATCAGCTTACTAATATAGCAACATTTAACTGGTAATTAAGAGGGAAATCAGACTGATGTTTTGATGTCTGATATTATGAAAAACCAACATGTTGTTCTGTCCGGGTCTGCTCTAACTATAGAAACCTGGATGATAATCAGATGTTAAAATTCAGCGTGGCATGAGGAAAACGGTTGTTCTTTAAAAGGGACACACCTGCATCTCTGGGAATCCTGCAACAATCGCATTTAGATAGTAGAATTGGCCTGATTTTAATATATCTATGTTGTATTCTCTGGTTATGTTATCCCAGTGTACTCAAGCTTAAAGGGTTGAACTGAAGATTGTGCCAGAATCTTCAGTTCAATCAGGAGAGACTGTTTCAGGACAGCTGTTTTCAGTACAGCTGGTTTCAGGACCACTGTTTTCAGGAGCTTTATGGTCAGGATATGATGATGCTCATCTGCAGATCTCTTTTAACTGGACAAGCTTGAGTGTTTTATTGCAACTTCATTTGAATAGACAGAGTTGATTTTTCAATGGAATTTGGAGCATGCTATTGTACCTTGGGTCCAATGATGTCATGGAGGGAAGATGCTAAGCTAATGTTAATCTCTGTGTACTGTAAGTAGGCTTTTTGGCAAAGTCTGGATCCATAGATTACATTACTTGCTAGTTAAATATTATTTGTAATTTGGAAGGACTTCCACTTTAAATCTACTAGCATGCAGTGCTCTCTCCAACAACATCCTTTGTTTTCTTTCAGTCAAATGCTCAGAAACCACTCTGTCAAAAAGCTGTAGTAATGAGGTCATCAAAATGTCACTTTCCATAAGCATCCCTCTTCAGTAGCGTACAACAAATTACTTCATTATGATGGTGTCATGAGCTCCATGTCATGCCAGATGACATTTAGCTTTTGACTCTAGCCATATTACTGTTACTTGAGTCTATCCCCGCTATCAAGAAGGCGAGGTCAGTATAGGTGTATCAAAGCTGGGACAGAGGCTCTGAAAAACAGTTTCTATCTCAAGGCCATCAGACTGTTAAACAGACATCACAAGCACATTAGAGGCTGCTGCATAGACTAGAAATCACTGGCCACTTTAAGGAATGGAACATTAGTCACTTTAATAATGTTTACATATCTGCCATTATTCATCTCATATGTATATACTGTATTATATACTATTCTACGGTATCTTAGTCACTTAATAATGTTTACATATCTGGCATTACTCATCTCATATGTATATACTGTATTATATACTATTCTACTGTATCTTATTCTGTTCCGCTCTGACATATATGTATATAGTCTTAATTCATTCCTACTTAGATTTGTGTGTATTGGGTAGGCGTAGAAGCACATGCATTTCACTAACATCTGCCTATCACGTGTATGTGACCAATAGAATTTGATTTGATTTGATTAGCCATATTACTGTTGCCTCATTACACATGTGACATAAGTAGCTGTTAGTGTTTTCTTTGAGGTGAGAGACGAGTCTGCTACAGAGGAATACGAGAACAAAGAAGTACACACCATCTCTGTTGGAAAATTAGGCTAAACAGGCCTGGGCCTGTTTGTTGGTAGGCCCTCAGGCAAAATCACATTCCTGCTGAAAGTGGTGTTAGCAGGCCAGTAGGGGGCAGCTTTTCCTCCGATGCCCTGAGGCAGTAGTGACAGGGATACTGTGCCCTGTGGGGTGCTGTCATTTGGTTTGGTTGTTAACAGAGAGGAAGAGGCGAAGCAAGAGGTTCAACTCTGCCCAAAATCTATCCGTGCAAATAACACACTTGTAGGGTTAAGCAGACCAAGTGAGGAGATTTTGTATGGGGGGCAATGAGAGCGTAGAATCTGGTCAAGATTAAAGTGAATTGCTGTTTTGATAAGTGAGACTTATTTGATTAAATATTAGTTTCATAATGCTTAGGATGTTACGAGTGTATTGATATTTCTATAAGATCATTGGCTAGAATGTTCCCACCTGATCTCGTCTCCTCCCGCCTGCCTTTCGCCTTAGCGGAAATGTATTTCCATTCTTAGAGCGGAAGGGGACAGCCAGGAGTCATCAAGCCAGGTAGTCCTGAGTCATGGTCCTAGGGCTCAGGTCCTCCGGGAGGGGAGAGAGAGAGAGATGGGAGAATTAGAGGGAGAATACAGGACAACAGATAAGACCAGAGAATTTCACCAGATAGGACAAGGACAGAGTGACCCTAGCCCCCTGGCACATAGACTATTGCAGCATAAATACTGGAGGCTGAGACAGGGGAGGTCGGGGGACACTGTGGCCCTGTCCGACGATACCCCCAGAGAGCGCCAACCAGGCAGGATATAACCCAACCAACTTTGGCAAAGCACAGCCCCCACACCACTCGAGGGATATCAACAGGCCACCAACTTACTACCCTGAGACAGGCTGAGTATATCCCACAAAGATCTTCTCCACCTGACAGGAAGATCACATCAGTGACTCAACCCACTCAAGTTGAGTATAGTGAAAAAAGCCCTCACGATGTGACGCACCCCTCCTAGGGACAGCATGGAATTAATTATATGCCATGTGCATTTGTTTATGTCTGATTTCGAGACATGACACATGTAACAGTTCCTAGGCCGTCATTGTAAATAAGAATTTGTTCTTAACTGACTTGCCTAGTTAAATAAAGGTTAAATAAAAAATTACAAAAATTAAAACATGAAATACCTCCCAAATAAAATGTTTATCTTGTGAAGCAACAAATTTGTGCACTAGAATTTCATGCTTGTTTAATTATATAAAAGTGGAACATGAACTGAATCATTCAGGTCATGAGTGTGTCCCAAAGTTGATGGGTTTATTGATCCCCTTTCCACTCAATGGAAGTCACCCTCGGAGTTTCGTCAGTAACACATGACAACAGGTGGTTTGGGGTTCACCGTATGTCTATCAGAAACTTTTATTTTCCATGATAGAATTGGCTGTGATCCGCCATTAACTGATGTATGGTGAGAGTCTGATGTATGGTGAGAGTCCTTAACACTGTGTGTTACCCGGTGGGGTGTTGAACATGGAAGATGGATGAGATGGGTTACCAATGCAATATACAGGGCTTGAGGACCTGGCGAATGACATAATATTAACCTTATCCATCATGAAAATCCATCATGATAAAAATCCATCATTATAGTCAAGAGTGACATGCTGCTAAAAATATAAAATTCATTAGGCATGGTATTTCATTACATGCACTCTACCTACATGTACAGTATTTACAGAAGCCATAACCACTAGCACTATGGTATTCTATGAATACCATGAAGTGTGGAGGAATTACTTGTGATGCGGAAAGTGTTAAACATTCTAATTGCCCCTCCTTTGGGGATTTAATCTGGAACAAACCTCATCATCACTGATGTGAACCAGCCTCTAATACAATTAATCCTTCCTGTTCACTCCAGCTCCACGCACGCACACACACATGCACATACACACATACGCTCACACACTCATTCAAAGGCAGACACAAACACACTCATTCAAATGCACATGCACGTTATTTGTCACATGCGCCGAATACAACAAGTGTAGACTTTACCGTGAAATGCTTACTTACAAGCCCTTAACCAACAGTGCAGTTCAAGAAGAAGAAAGTATTTGCTAAGTAGACTAAAATAAAAAGTAATAATAAAAAGTAACACAATAAGAATAACAATAACGAGGCTATATACAGGGGGCACTGGTACCGAGTCAGTGTGCAGGGTTACAGGCTAGTTGAGGTAATTTGTACATGTAGGTGGGGGCAAAGTGACTATGCATAGGTAACAAACAAACAGTGAGTCGCAGCAGTGTACAAGGGGGTCAATGTAAATTGTCCGGTGGCGATTTTTGTGAATTGTTCAGCAGTCTAATGGCTTGGGGGTAGAAGCTGTTGAGGAGCCTTTTGGTCCTAGACTTGGCGCTTCAGTACCGCTTTCCGTGCGGTAGCAGAGAAAACAGTCCATAACTTGGGTGACTGGAGTCTCTGACAATTGTATGGGCTTTCCTCTGACACCGCCTATTATATAGGTCCTGGATGGCAGGAAGCTTGGCCCCAGTGATGTACTGGGCCGTTCGGTCAGATGCCAAGCAGTTGCCATACCAGGCAATGATGCAACCGGCCAGGATGCTCTCGATGGTGCAGCTGTAGAACCTTTAGAGGATCTGGGGGCCCATGCCAAATCTTTTCAGTCTCCTGAGGGGGAAAAGGTTTTGTTGTGCTCTCTTCACGACTGTCTTGGTATGTTTGGACCATGATAGTTCGTTGGTGATGTGGACACCAAGGAACTTGAAACTCTCGACCCACTCCACTACAGCCCCGTTGATGTTAATGGGGGCCTGTTCGGCCCGCCTTTTTCTGTAGTCCACAATCTGCTCCTTTGTCTTGCTCACATTGAGGGAGAGGTTGTTGTCCTGCCAGTTCTCTGACCTCCTCCCTATAGGCCGTCTCATCGTTGTCAGTGATCAGGCCTACCACTGTTGTGTCGTCAGCAAACTGAATGATGGTGTTGAAGTCGTGTTTGGCCACGCAGTCGTGGGTGAACAGGGAATACAGGAGGGAACTATGTATACACCCCTGAGGGGCCCCAGTGTTAAGGATCAGCGTGGCAGACGTATTGTTGCCTACTCTTACCACCTGCGGGCGGCTCGTCAGGAAGTCCAGGATCCAGTTGCAGAGGGAAGTGTTTAGTCCCAGAGTCCTTAGCTTAGTGGAATGCACACACACACATGTACACACACACTCATTCAAAGGCACACACAAACACACTTTCATTTTCCACAGGAAAATCTATCATCCCTCCAAGACTAGAGAGGAGTAAGCAAGGCACGACACTGACAACCCGGCTCCTTTGTAAACAGATACTTTTACACTTAGTTAGTTTTAAGGTTGACTGCCCCAGTTACTGTACTGGGGGAAAAAGAGACTTACAGCATTTCAAAGGCATGCCCCAAGGGAGGCGTGAGGCAGGCGGCTTAGAGAGCTAAAATGAATGAGATCTGGTAGAGTGGAACAAATGTATTGGAATTGGAGTCTAAAAAGATACTCAAAGAGCCCGAGATGCAAAGGCGAGCTCCCACGGGGGAACTTGGCACAGTGTGGCGTGGCCCACGTGGACTGGAAGGGGGAGCGAGGGGTTATGGGACACAAGGACGGGAACATTAGCTCCCTTTCTCCTACACAGGAAACCAACACCATCATAATTTGCCATTCTAATAGAGCAAGGTGCAGGAGCTAATGCACACTGTCACAGGAAATTCAAGAGACAGCCCCCGCCCCACCTTACGTAGGCTTTAATGATAGTCTTCTAAATGTTGCTCCTCATTTAGATGTAATCAGGACAGTCTTATCCGAAAAGATGAAAGACTCCTCTATTCTGGGGTTCATTCCATTTATACTCCATAAATGACATAGCCACTTAATTCATCAGCATGATATCTCACCCTTACACAGGAAAGTGGAGCAATCCATATTTCGTGAAATGGGCGGCGGCAAGAATGGCGCGATCCAACAAGACAAGAATTATAACACTGATAAATATTGCAACCACACGAAAATAAGACACCTCTCGTCACATAATGGATCAGCTTTAATTAGGTTTCCATGATATAGATGTATGACTACCATTCGTAATGTGTTGCTTTCAGGCCCTTTTCTTGATCAAATGTTTCATTTTACAATTTTGTACGTCACAGGCACTTTGGGGAGACAGAGTGACTCAGTGTTCTGGGGACTTTGTGCAATACATCAGAGCATCGTCACACACTCGATTTACCTAGCATGCAGCGTGATGAGAGGACAGGGTCACGGAATGAAGAGGAGGGTCATCTCCTGCCTGTGAATAGACATTAGGACAGAGCCTTCAGAAAGTATTCACAACCCTTGACTTTTCCACATTTTGTTGTGTAACAGCCTGCATTTAAAATTGATTAAAGTGAGATTTTGTTTTTAGACCTTTTTACACATGTATTTTATATTAAAGCAATAATAGTGGTTACTGTAACATAATCTTTGAATTACTACTAAGATTAAACCTCACACTTAAAATTATCTGTAAGGTCCCTCAGTTGAGTAGTTCATTTCAAGCACAGATTCAACATAAAAAAGACCAGGGAAGTTTTACAATGCCTCGCAAAGAAGGGCACCGATTGGTAGATGGGTTAAAAATAAATAAAAGCAGACAATGAATATCCCTTTGAGCATGGTAAAGTTATTAATTAAGCTTTGGATGGTGTATCAATACACCCAGTCACTACATCCTTCCTAACTCAGTTGCCAGAGAGGAAGGGAACCTCGCAGGGATTTCAACATGAGGCCAATGGTGACTTTTAAACAGTTACAGAGTTTAATGGTTGTGATGGGAGAAAACTGAGGATGGAGCAAAAACATTGTAGTTACTCCACAATACTCACCTAAATGAAAAGTGAAATGAAGGAAGCCTTTACAGAGGACAAATATTTCAAATATGCATCCTGTTTGCAACAAGACACTACAGTAATACCGCAAAGGAAATGTGGCAAAGAAACAAACTTTTTGTCCTGAATACAAAGCATAATGTTTGGGGCAAATCCAGCACAACACATAACTGAGTACAACGCTTTCCAACAGACATTGGGAGACAGATTCACCGTTCGGCAAACAATAACCAAAAACACAAGGCCAAATCACCACTGGAGTGGATTACCAAGACAACATTGAATGATCCTGAGTGGCCCAGATGCAGTTTTGACTTACATCTGCTTGAAAATCTATGGCAAGAAATGAAAATGGCTGTCTAGCAATGATCAGCAACCAACTTGACAGAGCCTGAAGACTTTTTTACAGAATAATATTGTACGCCCCAGGTGTGCAAAGTTCTTAGAGATTTACCTCAAAAGACTCACAGCTGTAAAGGCTGCCAAAGGTGTTTCTAACATGTATTTACTCTCGGGGGTGAATACTTATCAAATTAAGATATACTAGTGTTTTACTTTTCATTAATTCTTAAAGAATTATATAATTGTTCTTCCACTTTGCCATTAAATGGCAAATCCATTTTAATACCACTGTAACATAACAACATTTGGAAAAAGTCAAGGGGTGTGAATACTTTCAGAAGGCACTGTATCTCTCAGTGTTAATGTATGGGAGGAACCAGTCTTAGATGTGAAAATGTATGCACTCACTACTGTAAGTCGCTCTGGATAAGAGTGTCTGCTAAATGACTAAAATGGAGAAAATGTCAAATATGGGCAATGGACTTTAGATATAAAGTCAGTGCCAGTGCCTCATTTCAGATCAAGCTTGCAATTGACAAAGACATATGTGGAAGGGTCTACAGTCACGGATAAAAAGAAAACCAGCCCTGTCGCGGACACCGACGTCTTGCTCCCAGACAAACTAAACAACTTCTTTGCACGCTTTGAGGACAATACAGTGCCTCTGACACGGCCCGCTATCAAAACCTGCGGGCTCTCCTTCACCGCAGCCAACCTGAGTAAAACATTTAAACGTGTTAACCCTCGCAAGGCGGCCGGCCCAGACGGTATCCCTAGCCGCGTCCTCAGAGCATGCGCAGACCACCTGGCTGGTGCGGACATATTCAATAAATTCCTATCCCAGTCTGCTGTTCCCACATGCTTCAAGAGGGCCACCATTGTTCTTGTTCCAAAGAAAGCTAAGGTAACTGAGCTAAACAACTATCGCCCCGTAGCACTCACTTCCGTCATCATGAAGTGCTTTGAGAGACTAGTCAAGGATCATATCACCTGCACCCTACCTGACACCCTAGACCCACTCCAAAAGCCCCAATAGGTCAACAGAAGACGCAATCGTAATCACACTGCACACTGCACACTGCCCTAACCCATCTGGACAAGAGGAATACCTATGTAAGAATGCTGTTCATCGATTACAGCTCAGCATTTAACACCATAGTACCCTCCAAACTTGTCATTAAGCTCGAGACCCTGGGTCTCGACCCTGCCCTGTGCAACTGGGTCCTGGACTTTCTGATGGGCCGCCCCCCAGGTGGTGAGGGTAGGAAACAACATCTTCACCCCGCTGATCCTCAACACTGGGGCCCCACAAGGGTGCGTTCTCAGCCCTCTAATGTATTCCCTGGTCACCCATGACTGCGTGACCATGCACGCCTCCAATCAAGTTTGCAGACGACACTACAGTGGTAGGCTTGATTACCAACAACGACGAGACGGCCTACAGGGAGGAGGTGAGGGCCCTCGGAGTGTGGTGTCAGTGGTGTAACTTTCACACATTAACAAGTCCAATACAGCAAATGAAAGATAAACATCTTGTTAATCTACCCATCGTGTCCGATTTAAAAAATACTTTACAGCGAAAACACAACATATGATTATGTTAGATCACCGCCAAGTCCAAAAAACACAGCCATTTTCCCAGCCAAAGATAGGAGTCACAAAAAGCAGAAATAGAGATAAAATGAATCACTAACCTTTGATGATCTTCGGCGCTCAGATAGAAAAATAAATTCTCCGCCATGTTGGAGTCAACAGAAATACGAAATTACATTATAAATATTCCCTTACCTTTGATGATCTTCATCAGAATGCACTCCCAGGAATCCTAGTTCCACAATAAATTGTTGTTTTGTTCGATAATGTCCATTATTTATGTCCAAGTAGCTACTTTTGTTAGCGTGTTTAGTACACACATCCAAACGCTCGTGCAGGTCCAGGCGAACGTCGGACGAAAACTTCAAAAGTTATATTACAGGTCGAATAAACTTGTCAAACTAACTATAGAATCAATATTTAGGATGTTGTTATCCTAAATATTCAATAACGTTCCAACCGGAGAATTCCTTTGTGTCTGTAGAAGTAATGGAACGCAAGTCCATGTCATTTGGAATGCGCATGACCAGGACCTGGCACTCTGCCAGACCACTGACTTAAACAGCTCCCATCCAGCTCAACATCACAGTAGAAGCTTCATTCAACGTTCTACAGACTGTTGACATCCAGTGGAAGGCATAGGAAGTAAACAGATCCATATCCCACTGGGATTTCAATAGGCGATGTGTTGAAAATTGACCAGCCTCAGAATTCCCACTTCCTGTTTGGGTTTTTGCCTGCCATATGAGTTCTGTTATACTCACAGACATCATTCAAACAGTTTTAGAAACTTCAGAGTGTTTTCTATCCAATAGTAATAATAATATGCATATATTAGCATCTGGGACAGAGTAGGAGGCAGTTCACTTTGGGCACGCTATTCATCCAAAGTGAAAATGCTGCCCCCTATCCCTAAAAAGTTAAAACAAATCTCCTGACTACAGTACATGTACAAATGCCTCGACCAACTACTCGCAATGCTTGTTCAGTAGGCAAGCCAATAAGTTCCCTTATGGTAAAAAGAAAGCACAACAACATCCCAAATTGAATTATTCGTATCTGATTCAGGAAATAGATACTGTTTTACAGCTATTCTCATAGTTAGTGCCCAGGAGAGGGTGAAATCGAAGTTAACAATAGCAAAAAGAGTGGTGGTATAGAGGAGGATGACCTGCAATCGTTAAACTGATAAATTACTTTTTGGGTCACTGTAGGTAAAACCATTAGGCAATTATGTAATCTTGCTCATGCATAATGCGAAAGTTGTTGAATTTCATCAATAGACTTTTAAGAGTAAAATTAGTAAGTTGATCAAAAATGATTGGAGCGATGTTTGTCCTATGGTGTTTTGACCTATTGTGGACCCAACTTCCATCCTTTTAAAAGGAAATTTGACACCTTGGTGGGGATGATCCCACTGGGCACAGATGTCAGTTGTCAACTAATGTGAATTCAATGTGAAATCAACTAAGAATTTAGGTTAAAAGTTAGGTGAAAAAATACGAAATTCCGTAAATGTATGACTTTTTCCAAATCCAATAAGTTTTCCACATTGATTCAATGTAATCACATTCAATTTTTGGGGTGGAAATTACGTGGAAAAAACATTGATTCAACCAGTTTTTGCCCAGTTGGATGGCTGCTTGTCAACTCACAACATAACATAATGCTTTTGAAATGATTTCACATAAAATAACCTAGTATAGAACTAATACATTAATTGGAGCCAATCTATCCCATTCATTTACATAAGGCCGGCAGATTTCTTCTCATGGAAACTTTGATCTTAGGGTGAAATGTACTTTTCATGAACAAAATCGCAAGTTTCAGTCTAAATGTTAGAATGGAGACACAAATTAAGCTATTGGTAGAGCTACTTTTATAAGGCAAAGTCCTGAAAGGATATAATAATCTTCTATAAATGAAACTAGCCATGAACATATTTAGTAAATACTTAAGGGACTAATACCGTACTGAAGAGAGCACAATCAAATTATTTCTGGTAGTTTTTTGTCTTGTCTGCACCCTTGATTGTTTAAATAACATTGTTCAGAAAAGGTAAATTGTGTAATTATAAAACTGTGTCTAAGACATGCCCACACTGAAGAACAGTTGTCCACAGAGTCAATTATAACATATCTATAGTCTTTTTTTAACATTTTATAATTTTTAAAAAACTTTTTAACCCTTTTTTTCACCCCAATTTTCGTGATATCCAATTGGTAGTAACACTCTTGTCCCAACGCTACAACTCCCGTACGGACTCGGGAGAGGCGAAGGTCGAGAGCCATGCGTCCTCCGAAACCCGACCCTGCCAAGCCGCACTGCTTCTTGACACAATGCTTGCTTAACCCGGAAGCCAGTCACACCAATGTGTAGGAAGAAACACAGTACAACTGGCGACCGTGTCAGCGTCCATGCGCCCGGCCCGCCACAGGAGTCATTAGAGCACGATGGGACGAGGACATCCCTGCCAGCCAAACCCTCCCCTAACCTGGACGACACTGGGTCAATTGTGCGCAGCCTGATGGGTCTCCCGGTCGCGGCCAGCTGCAACACAGCCTGGGATCGAACCCGGATTTGTAGTGACAACTCAAGCAAGGCGATGCAGTGTCTTATATGCTGACCACACCGCTTGCGTGCGTTCGCCATCGAGCACATGTTGATTTTGTCCACACACACCAGACACGATCACGACACGTAGGTTGAAATATCAAAACAAACCCTGAACCAACTATATTAATTCGGGGACAGGTCGAAAAGCATTAAACATTTATGGCAATTTAGCTAGCTAGCTTGCTGTTGCTAGATCATTTGAGCTGGGATATAAACATTGGGTTGTTATTTTACCTGAAATGCACAAGGTTCTCTACTCTGACAATTAATCCACAGATAAAAGGGTAAAAGAGTTTGTTTCTAGTAATCTCTCCTCCTTCACGCTTCTTCTTCTCCTTTGGAATTTATATGGTGGTTGGCAACCAACTTTAAGGTGCATTACCCACACCAACTGGACTGGAGTGGGAACCTCGGTTCATCTTTCAATCACCCACGTGGGTATATGCTCCTAAAAACCAATGAGGAGATGGGTGAAGCGTGACTTGAAGCACATCAAGCATCACAAATGGAACCAAGTTCTATTTTAGTGCCTGGCTACGCAGACGCTCGTTGACGCATGCGAGCAGTGTGGGTGCAATGATTGACTAACATTCATGTGTACATTTATCTTGCAACGCTCGAGATGTGGTCAGCATGTTAGACGATTGCGCCACTCGGCAGGCCGCCATATCTATACTCTACAGCCTACAGCCAGAGCTGTGATATCGACTGGCCTTCGGACCAACATTACACTCTGAAAATGTGTTACACATTGCATGTTAGATCTGGCCACAGTGAGAGTTCCCCAGTGGCAACAGCATGTTGAGTGCATCTATGAAGTGGACACAGAGCTGAATACCAAAGGATTTAGCCACCTGATCTGGACACCAAGAAGACCGACTATCTGGCCTGGCTTGTCCACATGTAGAGATGAGAGAGAGATTTAATTGGATTGCAATTTTGTATAGTTCAGTTTTTTTTTTTTTTTTTTTTACATCAGAGCCTACTTAGTACGCTCGTTAAGAGAGAGCTGAGACAGTCAGTGTCAAAAGCCATTGTAAAATGGCTTAACTTCTACCTCAACAAGAGTAACTGAAATGGTCTCAGCCATTTGCACCACCCCAGGGCATGGTAAACTAGACATTTGAGACACACACCCTACAATGAATTAGAGGGTTTTCAGCAGTTCCTGTACATTACCATAATCTAAGTGATGAACGTAGCCATATATTATTCATAGAATAGTGATTAATTGGTCGCCCGCCATATTCTCTACCATAAAAAGCTGTCATTACATTCTAATTAATTCTACATGAAGTAACAAAGGACCTGGTTACTTTAATCATAATCATTTATTACGCTCAACTCACAAAACAGTTAGATAAATACTGTAGAGAAATAATTGCCTTGGGGAAAAAACTCTTACTTGCTGTTGATCATGGACTCTTGTAACAATACTACATAACAATTAAGAAGAGCGCACACAGCTTCTCTGCTGATTAATTACTCTCTCCTAAGTGTGCTTTCATATTTATTTATTTTGAATCTAACTACAACAACAGTTAGATCCCACATTCTTCCATGCATGTAAGGCCGGGTTGTGTTTATTATCCCAATCTGGCAACCGCACGGACTGTGGTTGGTTGAGCTGTAAGCTCTATCAGACCTGTCCAGGGAGATTTGCCCATTGACAGTGAGAGAATGGAGATTCATTCATTTAATGGGTTGCCAGATGCGAACACGAGGCTTTTGACATAGCCTGTACGGCCAGAAGGGGAACTGAATCACTTTTCAGTGACCGAAGGTGATCTGGTGAGCTTAAAAACCTCAATAACCCTGAGCCTCGCATCCACCTGTATGGTCAGAGCCCCCTCAGAGGAAGCCGGCTGACATCTTGCATCTGGGACCCTGAGTAGACCCTGTTTAAAACATCAGAAGGAATAGGGGGTTTGATTGAACACAAGTGGGGCTGGGCTCAGAGGTGTTAACCCTCAGTGACTGGGAGATTCACGAAGAAGATGGATGGCATTTTTAAACGTCCTTTTTAATCCTGACGGGTGAAGGGGAGGGGGGGTCTTATACCTCGGCTTGACTCCAGGGAGGGCTTCGTCTTGCCTCAACGTCAGCTCTCGATCAGCATCCTAATCATGGAGACTTTACTTCCTGGCCGATTCCATGACAGTGTAGCCTGAAAATATTTGTGATGTCTCAGATTGTTCTGGCCATTCTCAAATAAAAAGTGAATTGGGAGGAAGGATGTTTGATATGGTTTTTACATTTGTAACACAAACCATTTTTAAGAAAATCATGATGAAAGCGGCCCTTTACAATGATCTGTGAACCGTACATGATACAGACAACACCTTGGTGGCATTATACTCCTAATAATGTGCTCTAAAATAAATGTTGAAACATTCTAAAATAACATTTTGCACATGAATTTACTCAACATTAAAACTATTAATATTAATATCTCAAAAGTACCCTTTTTGATTTTGTTCATTTTTTGACATATTGTTTAAACTATATACTCTACAAGTACATCACGTTTGCAAAGTGGGCTCTCGGTTACTTTTAAAGTTACGATACATTTTATGAGCACCACCAACACAGTGAATGGGACAATCCATTCAAAGGAAATTCCCTCCACTGGTGATTTGCTGAATGTGCAATCCTACAGGAAGGCTGTGAAATGTTAATGACCTATAATGCCAATTTCTATGTATAAAATGTATAATTTCATCTAAAGTAGCTTAGAGCCCACTCTGGACATGTTATGTGTTTGAAGAGTTTAAAAATAAGCTAAATCACAAAGGGTACTTTTGAGATATGAATAGTAATATTCAAAATATAGACATTTTAGAGCCCACTATACGGAGTATAATGACACCAAGATGTTGTCTCTACCATGTACCGTTCACAAATTACAAGGTCTTATAGGTGGCATGTTAACAGTACATTCGGAAAGTATTCAGACCCCTTGACCTTTGCTACATTTTTGTTACGTTACAGCCTTATTCTAAAATCGATAAAATAAAATAAAAATATCATCAATCTACACACAATACCCCATAATGACAAAGAGAAAACTTTTTTTTTTAAATGTTTGATCATGTATTTATTTTTAATTATGAAATACCTTATGTACATAACTATTCAGACACTTTGCTATGAGACTCGAAATAGAGCTCCGCTGCAACCTGTTTCCATTGATCATCCTTGAGATGTTTCTACAACTTGATTGGAGTCCACCTGTGGTAAATTCAATTTATTGGACTTGATTTGGGAAAGGTACACACCTGTTTATATAAGGTCCCACAGTTGACACTGCATGCCAGAGCAAAAACCAAGCCATGAGGTCAAAGGAATTTGTCAGGTTTGTGTCGAGGCACAGATCTGGGTAAGGGTCCCCAAGAACACAGTGGCCATCATTCTTAAATGGAAGAAGTTTGGAAACACCAAGACACTTCCTGGAGCTGGAAGCCTTGGACAAACTGAGTAATCGGGGTACAAGGGCCTTGGTCAGGGAGGTGACCAAGAACCCGATGGTCACTCTGAAAGAGCTCCAGAGTTCCTATGTGGAGATGGGAGAGGACAACCATCTCAGCAGCACTCCACCAATTATGATACATTGGTCAGACGGAACCACTCCTCAGATAAAGGCACATGACAGCCCGCTTGGAGTTTGCCAAAAGACACCTAAAGGACTCTCAGACCATGAGAAACAAGATTATCCGGTCTGATGAATCCAAGATTGAACTCTTTAGCCTGAATGCCAACCATCACGTCTGGAGGAAACCTGGCACCATCCCTACGGTGAAGCATAGGGGTGGCAGCATCTTGCTGTGGGGATGTTTTTCAGCAGCAGGGACTGGGAGACTAGTCAGGATTGAGGGAAAGACGAACGGAGCAAAGTACATATTCGAGTCCATATTAATTAACAAAGAAAATGGAAAGACTAACAGTACAGATATATAGCAATAAATACTGTACCATAGATGTTCAGAATAAGTTAGAGGAAAAACAAAAATAAATGGAGGAGCTTATTCAAGAAAGATCAAGTGTAATATATTACAAAAATAAAGCGAACTGGAAGGAATATGGGGATAAATGCACCAACTTGTTTTTTAATCTTCCACTTAGAAATGGTACCAAAAATAATTTACTGAAACTTGTTACTCATGATTAACCAAACAATAATTTGAAAGAGCAAGTAAAGTACTTTAAGGATATGTTTTTGTTTTAGTCTCCTCCATCTCCACTAACCGAAGCTAATTGTATGGAGAAAAAATATATATTAATAATGTAAAATTAACAGCTGTACAGAGACTCATGTGAAGGCCAAATTACAGAGGAGGAACATCATGACGCAATTAAAGCCTTTAAATCGGGGAAAACAACAGGGCTGGATGGCATACCAGTGGAAGTTTACCAAACCTTTTTTGATATACTCAGAGGACCGTTATTAGAATGTTTTAACCACTTCTATATACATGGTAGATTATCGGACACTCAACAAGAAGGACTGATTTCATTATTACTGAAACAGGATCCAAGTGGTAAATATAAAGATCCAGTCCATTTAAAAAAATTGGAGGCCTGTTCTTGCAAAATGCTTCGCGCATAGAATTAAAAAGGTATTGTCGGATATTATTCATCCTAATCAGACAGGTTTTTACATGGACGATACATTGGAGATAATGTAAGACAAGTACTGGAAACAATAGAAAACTATGACAAATCTGGGAAACCAGGCCTGGTATTCATAGCTGACTTTGAAAAGGCCTTTGATAAAGTACGACTGGATGCCTGGAATATTTACATTTTGGAGAATGGGTTACAGTTAGGTATAGTAACCCTAGGTGTAAAATAGTAAATAATGACAACTTCTCAAAAAGTGTTATACTGTCAAGAGGAGCAAAACAAGGTTGTTCACTATCGGCATATCTATTTATTATTGTCATCGAAATGTTAGGTGTTGAAATTGCTGATGATTCATGTTTTCTTTTAAATCCACAATTTGGACCCCTCCACAGCCTCATAGAGGATCTAGATAGTTTTTCTAACCTCTCTGGATTAAAACCGAATTATGATAAGTGTACGTATTGGATCACAAAAAATACAACTTTTACGGTATCGTGTAGTTTACCAATAAAATGGTCTGATGGGGATGTGGACATACTCGGTATACATATCCTGAAAGTAAGAAATGATCTCACTCCAATACATTTTTATAGAAGATCTTGCTACCATGGAAAGAAAAATACCTGTCTATTTGTGGAAAAATCAGCCTGATTATCTCTTTAGTCAAGTCCCAGTTTACCTATTTGATTATGGTCTTGACTACACCTAGCAACCTGATTTTTTTTATTATATGAGCAAAAAAGATTCCATTTTATTTGAAATGGCAAGCCAGCCAAAATTAAAAGGGCCTGTTTATATAATGAATATGATTTCAGAGGACAGAAATGATAAAGGCGTCAGCCATACAAAAGATATGCTTAAATCTGAACTGGTTCTTTAAGCAAATTAATAAGAATGTCTCACCCCATGTTCAAGAATAGCCTTTTCCCCTTTATTCAGATTACAACCTCTCACTTTTGGATATTTGAAAATGAAATAATCTCCAAAATATTGTGATTTTTAAAACAAGCCATAGAAAGTTTGTTGCCATTTTAGTTTAATCCACCAGAAAAGACAGAACAAATCATACAACAAATATTGTGGTTAAACTCAAATATACTAATTGACAAAAAAACACATTATTTTTCAATAAAAAATGTAAAAAAGGTATAATCTTTGTAAATTATATCATAAATAGGACTGGTGGAGTCACACGTGCAGCTAACAACAATACATGGAAATGTCTGCTCTACCCAAAATTACAACCAACTAATTGCAGCCTTACTGCAAAAATGGAAGAGGCAAGTGGAAGGGGGAAAAAGTAAGGAACTTCTCTGTTAGCCCTGCATTAAAGACCAAAATTGGTTAAAGAAAATTGTGATAAATAAAAATATATACCAGTTTCATTAAAGGACCAACACATTTACAGCTGTGCCATATAGATTGCAAAATAGTTGGGAAGAGATTTTCGATGTACCGATTCCATGGAACATTGTTTATGAACTGATACGCAAAACGACACCGGATTCAAAACTTAGAATTGTTCAATTTAAAATATTATAAAAAATAATTGCAACCAATGGAGTGTTAAATATGAGGGGGAAACAACCTTCCCAGCGCTGCAGATTTTGCTTGCGAAGAGACAGAGTCATTAGATCATTTATTTTGGTACTGTTTTTTTCAGGAGGCTGAAGAAATTTGACTGGTCACCCAAAACCCTGACAAACTTTTACAGATGCACAATCGAGAGCATCCTGTCGGGCTGTATAACAGCCTGGTACGGCAACTGCTCCGCCCACAACCGTAAGGCTCTCCAGAGGGTAGTGAGGTCTGCACAACGCATCACCGGAGGCAAACTACCTGCCCTCCATGACACCTACAGCACCCGATATCACAGGAAGGCCAAAAATATCATCAAGGACATCAACCACCCGAGCCACTGCCTGTTCACAATGCTACCATCCAGAAGGCAAGGTCAGTACAGGTGCATCAAAGCTGGGACCGAGAGACTGAAAATCAGCTTCTATCTCAAGGCCATCAGACTGCTAAACAGCAAGCACTAACTCAGAGAGGCTGCTGCCTACATTGAGACCCAATCACTGTCCACTTTAATAAATTGATCACTAGTCACTTTATACAATGCACTCTAAATAATGGCACTTTAATAATGTTTACATATCTTACATTACTCATATCACATGTATGTACTGTATTTTATACCATCTATTGCACCTTGCCTATGCAGCTCGGCCACCGCTCATCCATATTGTCACATCCTGACCATAGAAAGACTTTATTTTCTATGGTAGAGTAGGTCAGGGCATGACTAGGGGTTTAGTCTAGTTTATATTTTCTATGTGGGGTTCTAGTTTGTTTTTTCTATGTTGGTGTTTTAGTATGATTCCCAATTAGAGACAGCTGGCTATCGTTGTCTCTAATTGGGGATCATACTTAAGTAGCACTTTTTCCACCTGTGTATTATGGGATATTGTTTGGAGTTAGTGCACTTTGCACCTCTGTATTCACGGTTTGTTTGTTTATTGTTTATTGTTTTGTTTTGTTAAGTTTCACTATTAATAAAGCATGTGGAACTCTACATTCGATGCGCCTTGGTCCGATATTCATTCCAACGTACGAGACTCATATACTTACATGTACATATTCTCATTCACCCCTTTAGATTTGTGTGTATAAGGTAATTGTTGGGGAATTGTTAGATTACTTGTTAGATATTACTGCACTGTCGGAACTAGAAGCACAAGCATTTCACTACACTCGCATTACCATCTGCTAACCATGTGTATGTGACAATTACAATTTGTCCAATATCCAAGATGGCATAGCAGTCAGACGTCATTTTGTCCTCGTATTGTCGTGTCCTGTATATATATATATTTACACCTTTCTTCGCATATCTTTTATATATTTTATTATCCAAGAACTCAACTACAAAAAGTTTTCCTGCAACCCGCCCCAATTACAAAAAAAAAGTATTATTTACCTCAAATCTGAAAATCCACAATAGAAACTAGCCAGAAACTAGCCAGAAACTAGCCAGAAGCTAGCCAGAAGCTAACCAGAAGCTAGCCAGAAGCTACCCAGAAGTTAACCAGAAGCTAGCCAGAAGCTAACCTGAAGCTACCCAGAAGTTAGCCGGTTTACTGGCTAACGTTAGTATTTCAGCTAACAACGTTTTGTGGTCATCAGCTATTCCTTTAGCTCGATAATCTATCGGCACTTTTGTACAACGCGACTCAGACCAGAACATACCGGACCTATTTTTCTCAATATCCCCGGATTTGAACCGCAAGCTCTGAACATTTACACCTTGATTTCGCAGCTAGCTAGCTGCAAACCGTGTGTCTATTGGCTTACGTCGATCCCGGAACAAACTTAAATTATTCCGGAGCTAGCCAGCTGAAGAGTTCCATCAGCCATTCCTGGGCTACAATCACCTATCCGGACCCGTTTTACTACAAATGCGGAGACCCACCGGGCCTTCACGACTGACTACCGACGTTATCTGCCCGAGGGAGTTATCCAACTGGCACCTCCGTCGCGACGTTACCTGAACACTCATCTGGGGCCCGCTAATCGTTAGCTGTCTTATCGGCTGCTATCTGAATAAGTATATCGGACAATTTTTCTTGGGTCACTATAACTATATCTATTTTGCCAATTGGATTGATCCCCTCTACCACACGGAACCCCACTAATCTACCGACGGAAACGCACGAGGTGACTAAAAATAGACCTCCATCCTATGCTATCTTGCTACCGATAGCCAGCTACCCGGCCAGCTGTCTGGATCGCCGTGACCCCAACCAACCTCTACTCACTGGACCCTTATGATCACTCGATTAAGCATGCCTCTCCTTAATGTCAATATGCCTTGTCCATTGCTGTTCTGGTTAGTGTTTATTGGCTTATTTCACTGTAGAGCCTCTAGCCCTGCTCACTATACCATATCCAACCTTTCAGTTCCACCACCCACATATGCGATGACATCACCTGGTTTCAATGATGTTTCTAGAGACAATATCTCTCTCATCATCACTCAATACCTAGGTTTACCTCCACTGTATTCACATCCTACCATACCTTTGTCTGTACATTATTCCTTGAAGCTATTTTATCGCCCCCAGAAACTTCCTTTTACTCTCTGTTCTAGACGTTCTAGACGACCAATTCTCATAGCTTTTAGCCGTACCCTTATCCTACTCCTCCTCTGTTCCTCTGGTGATGTAGAGGTGAATCCAGGCCCTGCAGTACCTAGCTCCACTCCTATTCCCCAGGCGCTCTCTTTTGATGACTTCTGTAACCGTAATAGCCTTGGTTTCATGCATGTTAACATTAGAAGCCTCCTCCCTAAGTTTGTTTTGTTCACTGCTTTAGCACACTCTGCCAACCCGGATGTTTTAGCCGTGTCTGAATCCTGGCTTAGGAAGACCACCAAAAATTCAGACATTTTCATCCCTAACTACAAGATTTTCAGACAAGATAGAACGGCCAAAGGGGGCGGTGTTGCAATCTACTGCAAAGATTGCCTGCAGAGTTCTGTTTTACTATCCAGGTCTGTTCCCAAACAATTTGAACTTCTACTTTTAAAAATCCACCTCTCTAAAAACAAGTCTCTCACCGTTGCCGCCTGCTATAGACCACCCTCTGCCCCCAGCTGTGCTCTGGACACCATATGTGAACTGATTGCCCCCCATCTATCTTCAGAGCTCGTGCTGCTAGGCGACCTAAATTGGAACATGCTTAACACCCCAGCCATCCTACAATCTAAGCTTGATGCCCTCAATCTCACACAAATTATCAATGAACCTACCAGGTACCACCCCAAATCCGTAAACACGGGTACCCTCATAGATATCATCCTAACCAACTTGCCCTCCAAATACACCTCTGCTGTTTTCAACCAAGATCTCAGCGATCACTGCCTCATTGCCTGCATCCGTAATGGGTCAGCGGTCAAACGACCTCCACTCATCACTGTCAAACGCTCCCTGAAACACTTCAGCGAGCAGGCCTTTCTTTTTTTTTTGAAAACTCTGTTTATTAAGTTTTACACACACACAGACAAGACAAAGCAATATAAATAATATACTCAACTAGAAAAAAATACAAATAATACATATAAAAAAAATAACTTTAAAGATACCATACTTTAGACAAGTTAAACACACCAGGCAGAAGGCTACAAAAGGTGAAAGGGCAATCTATAGTATAGGGACAGAGCAAACACCTCACCATTGTTCCTGTAAACAGTCAAGGGATGGGGTGGAGAAATGCAACCACTCACAGACAATCAAGGCCACAGACCAACCATCCACTGGACCAAAAATAAAAAGTTTACAATGCTTTAAAATAAAAAATGAATAATAATAATTTTATGTAGGCGTGAACAGAATTAAAAAATAAAAATAACTGGGAAAAACAAGCTCACACCTTAGTCTCTGCCCGGGCAAGATGAACAAGGCATCCGCAGGTCACAATCAATAAGCACATCAACCTTAATGCCCCCCACCCCCACCCCAGAAAAAAACACAGAGAAATGCTCATCCAACCTCTAAGTCACAGGGGGGTCAAATACAGACTTATTTTGGTTTTAATAGGAATGCCATCAGAGGATGGACTGTTTAAAGTAAGACCGGAATGGAGCCCAAGCCTCATTAAACAGTTTGGGGTTCCCACGTGAATTGAATTTAATTTTTTCTAGTTTCAGAGAGCACAACACATCTCTCACCCAATATTTATAAGATGGGGGAGCTGCCATCTTCCAGTTCTGTAGTATTAGCCGTCTAGCTAAAAGAGTTGTATAAGCAACAGTGTCCGACTGGATTCTTGACAGGGGGGTGCCTATGGGCAGTACTCCAAAAAGGGCTGTAAGGGGAGAGGGATCTATAACAGTGTTATATATATCAGAGAAACATTTAAATATTAATTCCCAGAAACCTGACAGTTTATGACAGCCCCAGAACATATGCAACAGTGTGGCTGGTTCAATTTTACATCTGACACAGGTAGGATCAAAATCAGAGAATATTCTTCCAAGTCTGGCCCCAGACCAGTGGATACGGTGAACCACCTTGAATTGAATGAGGCTGTGTCTAGTGCTAAAAGAGGACGAATGCACCCTGCGCAGCACAGATTCCCAGGTGTCTTCCCCAAGTTCCTCCCCCAAATCCTTTTCCCATCGAGTCTTTAAAGGCACCAAAGAAGGGTTCTGTAAGTCATGAATGATTGCATATACATCTGAGCTTGTTCAGCTCCAGGATGCTCTCTATAGCTGTATTCACAGGCCTATGGGGAAATTCAGGTGTGTTAGCTCTGACAAAGTTCCTAGTCTGGAGATAGCGGAAAAAGTGGGATTGGGGGAGGTTGAACCTTTCCTGTAGCTGAGCAAAAGAGGCAAATGTATCATCAAAGAATAATTGGGCTAGTGAGGAGAGGCCTAGTGAGTGCCAGATGCCAAAAGCCCCATCATTCAAAGATGGAGGAAATAAAATGTTCTGATTGATTGGGCCTGATAGAGAAAAGCCTCGGAGGCCAAAGGCTAAACGGAACTGATTCCAAATTTTATGAGACTGCTTTACAATTGGGTTGACACACCTTTTGCCTAGGGACACTGGGAGAGACGAGCACAACACAGAAGAAAGTGCAGCAGGTTTACACGATTCAGACTCCATCTGGACCCAGATTGGTCTAGGGCCAGTAGGATCAGTCTGCAGCCAGTACAGAAGGGCTCTGAAATTTGCAGCCCAATAGTATGTCTGAAAATTTGGTAGAGCTAAACCCCCCAATGACTTAGGCTTCTGTAAATGTTTTCTACCAATCCGTGGTACCTTGCCATCCCAAATAAAATGCATGAATGTTTGATCCAGTGAAATAAAAAAAGATTTTGGAATAAAAATGGGTAAACATTGAAATAAATATAGAAATTTGGGCAACACACTCATTTTAATGACATTAATCCTTCCGATAAGAGAAAGAGGTAGCGCATTCCAAAAAGTAAAAGATTGTTTCAAACTGTCTGCTAGAGCAACCAAGTTTTCCTGAAACAGATTTGAATATTTCCTTGTCACTTTAACTCCCAAGTAGGTGAATTGATCCCGGACAATCCTAAACTGAGAACTTGTAAAAGAGCACTTTAAAGCAGCCTTGTTTACAGGAAAAAGCTCACTCTTGCCTAGATTCAGCTTGTACCCTGAGATTGATCCAAACCTTTTAAGAACAGATAAGGCGCGTGGCAATGAGGTATCAGGGTTAGAGATAAACAAAAGGAGGTCATCCGCATATAGCGAGACTTTCTGCTCTGAGCCCGTCCGGATTATTCCTTGAATGGCATCATTAGAGCGTAGTGCAATGGCGAGAGGTTCGATTGCCAAAGCAAACAACAAGGGGGAGAGTGGACAGCCCTGTCTAGATCCGCGGTGCAAGGGAAAATAGTCAGAGGACAAGTTGTTAGTCCGTACCGAAGCCATGGGGGAAAAATAAAGAATCTTTATCCACGCAATGAATTTGGGGCCAAAGCCAAATCTATAAAGGGTAGCTGTTAGGTAATCCCACTCAACGCGGTCAAACGCTTTTTCTGCATCAAGTGAGACCACCACCTCTGGGTCCTCCGACGCAGGGGAGTACAGTATATTCATAAGGCGCCTAATATTGAAAAACAAATGCCTATTTCTCACAAAGCCAGTCTGGTCAGAGTGTATTACTTGATGCAGCGAGCCTTCCATACGGATGGCTAAAAGCTTGGCTAGGATTTTGTAATCACAGTTTAAAAGCGAGATTGGGCGATAGGATCCACATTCCAGGGGGTCTTTGTTTTTCTTTAATAGTAATGAAATTGAAGCCTGATAAAGACTAGGCGGTAGCTTTGAGGTATTAAGGCACTCTGCAAATAGTCGAGACAAGAATGGGCAAAGCAGACCAGAAAACGTCCTGTAAAATTCGGTTGGAAAACCATCCGGACCCGGTGATTTACCACTTTTCATTGCGGACACTGCTGTTGCAATCTCCTCAGGTGTAAATTCTTCTTCTAGACAGTCATGGGTGTCTGTATCAATTGAAGGCATATTCAGGCCATTAAAGAAGGAATCAATCAGCAAAGGGTCTTGAGGGGATTCAGAGGTGTATAGCGCAGAATAAAATTGTTTGAATTGATCATTGATCTCTTTATGTATAACTGTGGTGGCACCAGACGGGGTCCTTATTTGTGGGATTAAACGTGAGGCCTCAGATTTACGGATCTGATGTGCAAGGAGTTTACTGGCCTTGTCGCCTTGTTCATACACTCTGTACCGAGCTCGCAAGAGTAACTGTTCAGCTTGCCTGGTAGAAAGCTCATCAAATTCAGATTGGAGTAGTTGGCGCTCTTTATGCAGATCAGAGGAAGGAACCGTGGCATACTTCTCATCCAATGTGGCTATGGATTCGCTCAGGTCCCGAAGTCGCTGAGAGCGAACTCTGTTTTGGTTGGCTGTATAAGAAATAATTTGGCCACGTAGGTATGCTTTGAGAGACTCCCATATGGTAGAGCAGGACATACCTGGTGTTGAATTAGTTTCTAGGAATAAGGTGATTTCAGAAGAAATGAAATTGACAAACTCCTTATCTGAGAGTAAAATGGGGTTAAGACGCCATTGATAACACATAGGAGGTCGCTGGGGAAACTCTAGTTCAAGCACTAATGGTGAATGGTCAGAAATAACAATACTCTTGTAAGTACACTGCCGAAGGTTAGGCAGAAGTTTTTTGTCCAAAAAGAAGTAATCAATCCGGGAGTATGTTTGATGAACATGAGAATAAAAGGAATACTGTCTATCTGTAGGATGTAGGAAACGCCAGGCCTCAAACATGGCATATTTCTGAAGAAAGGCTTGAATAAGTAGGGCACATTTAGATGGGCCTGTAGTTGTTCGTGAGGACTTGTCAAGAACTGGGGACATTTTGCAGTTGAAATCCCCCCCTAAAATCAACAAATGAGAATCTAAATTGGGTATAGCAGACAAAAAGGAAGAAATGAAACTTGTGTCATCCCAATTGGGAGCATAAACACTAGCCAAAACAAGAGGGGTAGAAAACAGTTTACCGGTTACTATGACGTATCGTCCCTTAGGATCAGCGATAACCTCAGAAGCTACAAAGGGAGTGGCTTTATCAACCAAAATGGCAGCCCCTCTTGATTTACTATGAAAGTTAGAGTGGAACACTTGACCAACCCAGTCCCTACGCATCCTAAAGTGCTCACCAGTCCTCAAGTGAGTCTCTTGTAGAAATGCAACATTTGCATTCAAACCCTTTAAGTGTGTCAACACCCTCTTACGCTTCACTGGGTTATTAACCCCTTTGGTGTTCCACGAAATGTACTTGATCGCATTGTTTCGGCCCGTCTGGGCATTCCCGTTATACAACCCTGTCATTAGAGCATAGAATGGAAAAGCAATGAGCGCCCAAAAACCCCAGAATAACTTGTCTCAGAGTAATAATGTACGGTGGTAGATGTTTGGAAAAAGTACAGAAAAAAAAACAAAAAAGACAGAATGACAACATTAGAACTGAACAATTCAACCCCTCCCCCCACCCCCTCCCCCCATCCCAGACAGTACCTCCCCAAACGAGGTACAAGCCTAAATAGAACATGTTCTCTTCGCACAGTATGTCTGTGAGAGTGCGGTCTTAAACCTAAACCCACAGTCCCGCTCTTTAAAGTCGTGTTTTGTTAGTGGATCAAACAGCAAAAAGAGATAATCATTTTTTAAATAAAAAAAATTAAAGTGAATCCCTTGTGCAGACGAAATTACAAAAGCACCACTTGTAGATGTATATAATTATATTCCCAGTCTTATAACAGGCATTTGAGAGAGAAAATAAAGAAAATAAATAGAATGTATAAAGGCTCTCAGCCGAAAACCTAATTTGAAGTAAGGAAATCGTAGTAAGACAATCAAAAATAATAATAATTATTATTATTATAATAGTTGTCTAGTTGAATGCTGAGACAGCTTACAACCAAGACCAAAAAACTACGTGTGCGCAACGTTGAACGCTTGCTGGGCATAAATGACGCTCAGAACTTTTAAAATTTAAGTGAAGACCCCAAAAAACGTGTCGCCTCGGGAAGCATTTACTGTTTACTGGGTCAATGCAAACGGATGCAGTAAGCAAATAACCAAGAATATTTTGAGTCACTGAGACACTATGTAAACAAACTGAATAGGTGAGCAAGACAGCCTAGAAAACACAGGAGTATAGTAAAACCGCAATACAATGAAATTAAAATGACTGAATGCTTGTAAGGCAAGCACACTAGATGATCAAAACATTAGATCACATCAAATAAGCCTGAATGGGTACGCCAACTCCCCAACTATACAAAATTAGCATGTTGTAGCTAAACATAATTGTACCACAGGTGGGTTACTTACTATCCACAGTTCGCAAGCAACAGTTGCTGAACTATGAGCAAGTTCAAGACTTCTTGATGTGACGTTGAATGTGAGAGAGAGCCTCATCCGGAGATTCAAATGTGTAGTCTTTACCATCATGAGATAGCCATAAACGGGCCGGGAATCGCAGTCCGTACTTCACACCTGGATGGTCCCGAAGTAGTCGTTTGGCCTGTCCGAAAGCTGCGCGCTGCCTGGAAACAGTGGGGGAGTAGTCCTGGTAGATGGAGAAGCTCTGTCCTTGAAAGCTCAGAGTGGTATTGCGGGCTCGTCGGAGAATCTCCATCTTCTCATGGAAAAAGTGCACTCGAAGAATTATGTCACGGGGCCTCTCCCCATCCCGGGGCTTTGGGCGCAGCGACCGGTGGGCACGATCAATCAGGGGCTTTTCATCTAAGGCAAGAACATCCTTCAGCAGCCCAGAAACGAAATCTGTGGCGCGAGGCATTTCCGCTGACTCTGGGACTGATACAAGTCTCAGGTTATTGCGGCGAGAGAATCCCTCCAAACTTACACAGCTCTCCTTCACCTTTTTCAAATCCGCAGCTAGGCGTTTCACGTCAGCCTCCAGGGATGTAGTTAAGTCGGAGACATTTGTAGCGAAGGTCTCCAGTGCTGCAATCGTTGTAGTGTGCGACTCCATTGTTGTTTTGAGTGATGCGATTGCCGGCACCGTCTCGTTCCGCAGGATGGTTAGATCTGCTTTTAAAGTATCAGAAACCTCCTTTATTCGGGCCTCAATCGTAGCAACCACCTCCGTTTTCATTTCAACTATCTCAGAGCGTAGTAGTTTGATGGCCTCGAGAATGTTCACTTCAGCGCCGCCAGGCCAAGCCGCCCCCCCGGGTAAAGTATCAGTCCCCGGGCCGTCAGGCTCAGGGGAGGGCGGTGATGAGAGTGTGTCTTGTAGGCCGGGTTTTCTCAAAGTCATGCTTTTGGCCTTATGTTTCGTCGACATGCTGATATTTGGAAGTAAAGTAGTCTTGGTTTTTACGGGAAGGGATCACCAAAATAATATATGAAAATAAATACGGTTCTGCTGCAAAATTCACATAAACTTTAAAAATACCACGGGAGCAAACGGAAAACACGTCAGTCGCACATGGCATCCCTCCAATCCCCCCTCGAGCAGGCCTTTCTAATCGACCTGGCCGGGGTATCCTGGAAGGATATTGATCTCATCCCGTCAGTAGAGGATGCCTGGTTATTTTTTTTAAATGCCTTCCTCACCATCTTAAATAAGCATGCCCCATTCAAGAAATTTAGAACCAGGAACAGATATAGCCCTTGGTTCTCTCCAGACCTGACTGCCCTTAACCAACACAAAAACATCCTATGGCGTTCTGCATTAGCATCGAACAGCCCCCGTGATATGCAACTTTTCAGGGAAGCTAGAAACCAATATACACAGGCAGTTAGAAAAGCCAAGGCTAGCTTTTTCAAGCAGAAATTTGCTTCCTGCAACACAAACTCAAAAAAGTTCTGGGACACTGTAAAGTCCATGGAGAATAAGAACACCTCCTCCCAGCTTCCAACTGCACTGAAGATAGGAAACACTGTCACCACCGACAAATCCACTATAATTGAGAATTTCAATAAGCATTTTTCTACGGCTGGCCATGCTTTCCACCTGGCTACCCCTACCCCGGTCAACAGCACTGCCCTCCCCTCAGCTACTCGCCCAAGCCTTCCCCATTTCTCTTTCTCCCAAATACAGTCAGCTGATGTTCTGAAAGAGCTGCAAAATCTGGACCCTTACAAATCAGCCGGGCTAGATAATCTGGACCCTTTCTTTCTAAAACTATCTGCTGAAATTGTTGCCACCCCTATTACTAGCCTTTTCAACCTCTCTTTCGTGTCGTCTGAGATTCCCAAAGATTGGAAAGCAGCTGCGGTCATCCCCCTCTTCAAAGGGGGGGACACTCTTCACCCAAACAGCTACAGACCTATATCTATCCTACCCTGCCTTTCTAAGGTCTTCGAAAGCCAAGTCAACAAACAGATTACCGACCATTTCGAATCCCACCATACCTTCTCCGCTATGCAATCTGGTTTCAGAGCTGGTCATGGGTGCACCTTAGCCACGCTCAAGGTCATAAACGATATCTTAACCGCCATCGATAAGAAACAATACTGTGCAGCCGTATTCATTGACCTGGCCAAGGCTTTTGACTCTGTCAATCACCACATCCTCATCGGCAGACTCGACAGCCTTGGTTTCTCTAATGATTGCCTCGCCTGGTTCACCAACTACTTCTCTGATCGAGTTCAGTGTGTCAAATCGGAGGGTCTGTTGTCCGGGCCTCTGGCAGTCTCTATGGGGGTGCCACAGGGTTCAATTCTTGGACCGACTCTCTTCTCTGTATACATCAATGATGTCGCTCTTGCTGCTGGTGAGTCTCTAATCCACCTCTACGCAGACGACACTATTCTGTATACTTCTGGCCCTTCTTTTGACACTGTGTTAACAACCCTCCAGGCGAGCTTCAATGCCATACAACTCTCCTTCCGTGGCCTCCAATTGCTCTTAAATACAAGTAAAACTAAATGCATGCTCTTCAACCGATCGCTGCCTGCACCTGCCCGCCTGTCCAACATCACTACTCTGGACGGCTCTGACTTAGAATATGTGGACAACTACAAATACCTAGGTGTCTGGTTAGACTGTAAACTCTCCTTCCAGACTCACATCAAACATCTCCAATCCAAAGTTAAATCTAGAATTGGCTTCCTATTCCGCAACAAAGCATCCTTCACTCATGCTGCCAAACATACCCTTGTAAAACTGACCATCCTACCAATCCTCGACTTCGGTGATGTCATTTACAAAATAGCCTCCAAAACCCTACTCAATAAATTGGATGCAGTCTATCACAGTGCCATCCGTTTTGTCACCAAAGCCCCATATACTACCCACCACTGCGACCTGTACACTCTCGTTAGCTGGCCCTCGCTTCATACTCGTCGCCAAACCCACTGGCTCCAGGTCATCTACAAGACCCTGCTAGGTAAAGTCCCCCCTTATCTCAGCTCGCTGGTCACCATAGCAGCACCTACCTGTAGCACGCGCTCCAGCAGGTATATCTCTCTGGTCACCCCCAAAACCAATTCTTCCTTTGACCGCCTCTCCTTCCAGTTCTCTGCTGCCAATGACTGGAACGAACTACAAAAATCTCTGAAACTGGAAACACTTATCTTCCTCACTAGCTTTAAGCACCAGCTGTCAGAGCAGCTCATAGATTACTGCACCTGTACATAGCCCATCTATAATTTAGCCCAAACAACTACCTCTTTACCTACTGTATTTATTTATTTATTTTGCTCCTTTGCACCCCATTATTTCTATCTCTACTTTGCACATTCTTCCACTGCAAACCAGCCATTCCAGTGTTTTTACTTGCTATATTGTATTATACTTCGCCACCATGGCCTTTTTTATATTTTTATTTATTTATATATATATTTTGTTTGCCTTCACCTCCCTTATCTCACCTCACTTGCTCACATTGTATATAGACTTATTTTTCACTGTATTATTGACTGTATGTTGGTTTTACTCCATGTGTAACTATGTGTTGTTGTATGTGTCGAACTGCTTTGCTTTATCTTGGCCAGGTCGCAATTGTAAATGAGAACGTGTTCTCAACTTGCCTACCTGGTTAAATAAAGGTGAAATAAAAAAAATAAAAAAAACAATTTGATTTGATTTTGATTTGATGTACCTTGTTTTGGTCACAGGTCCAGGAATGGCTGAAGAATTGTAACATTTACCTGGAGTAGCTGCAGATAGCAATATTGGGTGATTTGAAAAGTCATAGTCAATCGATCAATAATATAATAATACTTTTAGCAAAAATGTTTATCGTTAATTTACAATCTGTAGAAACAATGAAAATAGAAAGGTTCAGAACTTTTGTGAAGCATCACAGCACAGTTGAAAAATATAGCATATAGAAATGCAATATGGATGGTGTTAAGAGATAGATGGGAGGGGTTGAATAGAGCTGAAGGGTGGGACTAATAACAACAAAATAACAAATGTAAAATATATGTGTCTGTAAAAAGTATATAGGTTCAGAACTTTTTTGAAACAGCACAGTTAAAAATATATAGCAAATAGAAATCAAACTGGATGGATTTCAGAAATAGATGGGAGAGGTTGAGGGTAGAGGAAAGACACCTATTTTTGCTTTGTAATTATGTGGAACTGTGTGTAGATTGATGAGGGAAATGTTTTTTTTAATCCATTTTAGAAGAAAGCTATAACGTAACAAAATGTTGGAAAAGTCAAGGGGTCTGAATACTTTCTGAATGTACTGTAGATCTATAAAGGCCCTAAAATGGCCACTTTCATTATGATTTTAAAAAGTATTATTGTTTGTGATACAAATGTAAAAACAATATGTCTAACATCTTTCCTCACAATGGAATCGCCCTACTCTTGAGTAGATTCCGCCTACATCTGATAGTATTTATTGCTCATTTGATGGTTGTCAGAACCAAGACTCTCCATTACATGATGCCACATTTTTCAGATATGCATGGATTCTTACACTATGTTACATTTGATAATCTTGTATAAAAAATATAGCTGAAGTGTCTTGATACATTATCAAATCAAATTGCATTGGCCACGTACACAGTTTGGCAGGTGTTATGGCAGGTGCATCGAAATGCTCATGTTCCTAGTTCCTATCAATCAATGCAGTAAATGTCAACAAGCATAAAATATATAGTACAGCATTAGATATATAAATAGTATAGAAACATTATTAAAGTGACCAGTGTTCATGGCTATGTACAAAGGGCAGCAGCAGTCCCTAAGGTGCAGGGTAGAGTACACGGTGGTAGCCGGCTAGTGACAGTGACTGAGCGGCAGAGTAGGGTACTGGGAAGAGGGCAGGGTACTGGGCGGAGGTTGTCTAGTGGTGGCTGTTTAACAGTCTGATGGCCTGGGGATAGAAGCTGTTTATCAATCTCTCGGTCCCATCTTTGATGCACCTGTACGATCTCCGCCTTCTAGATTTTAGGGGGGTGAACATGCCGTGGCTCAGGTGGCTGAGGTCCTTGATGATCTTCTTGGCCTTCCTGTGTCACCTGGTGCTGTAGATGTCCTGGAGGGCAGGCAGTGTGCCCCCGATGATGCGTTGGGCTGACCACATCACCGTCTGGAGAGCCCTGCGGTTGCAGACAGTGCAATTGCCATACCAGGCGGTGGTACAGCCCGACAGGATGCTCTCAATGGTGCATCTGCAAAAGTTGGTGAGGGTCTTAGGGGCCAAGACAAATTTCGTCACCCTCCTGTGGTTGAAGAGGCATTGTTGCGTCTTCTTCACCACATCGTCAGTGGAAAGGGACCATTTCAAATCCTCAGTGATGTTTATGCCAAGGAACTTGAAGCTTTTGACCCTCTCCACTACGGCCTGGTTGATGTGGATGGGGGCGTGCTCTCTCTGCTGTATCCTGTAGTCCATGATCAGCTCCTTCACTTTGTTGACTTTGAGGGAAAGGTTATTTTCCTGGCCCCACTTTGCAAAGGCACTCACCTCCATCCTGTAGGCTTTCTAGTCGTTGTTAGTAATTGTTGTGAGTCGTCATTAAACTTGATGATTGAGTTGGAGATGTGCGTTGCCATGCAGTCATGGGTGAACAGGGACTACAGGAGGGGGCTGAGCATGCACACCTGTGGGGCCCCTGTGTTGAGGATCAGCGTAGGGGAGGTGTTGTTGCTTACCTTCACTACCTGAGGTCGACCAGTCAGGAAGTCTAGGACCTACAGTTGAAGTCGGAAGTTTACATACACTTAGGTTGGAATCATTAAAACTCGTTTTTCAACCACTCCACAAATTTCTTGTTAACAAAATATAGTTCTGGCAAGTCAGTTAGGACATCTACTTTGTGCATGACCAAAACCGCCATAAAAAAAGTCAGACTATGGTTTGCAACTGCACATGGGGACAAAGATCATACTTTTTGGAGAAATGTCCTCTGGTCTGATGAAACAAAAACAGAACTGTTTGGTCATAATGACCATCGTTATGTTTGGAGGAAAAAGAGGGAGGCTTGCTAGCTGAAGAACACCATCCCAACCGTGAAGCACGGGGTGGGAAAATTATGTGGATATATTGAAGCAACATCTTAAGACATCAGTCAGGAAGTTAAAGCTTGGTCGCAAATGAGTCTTCCAAATGGACAATGACCCCAAGCATACTTCCAAAGTTGTGGCAAAATAGCTTAAGGACAACAAAGTCAAGGTATTGGAGTGGCCATCACAAAGCCCTGACCTCAATCCTATAGAAAATGTGTGAGCGGAACATAAAAAGCACGTGCGAGCAAGGAGGGCTACAAACTTGACTCAGTTACACCAGCTCTGTCAGGAGGAATGGGCCAAAATTCACCCAACTTATTGTGGTATTGTGGGTATGTAAACCTCTGACCCACTGGGAATGTGATGAAAGAAGTAAAAGCTGAAATAAATAAATCTCTCCACTATTATTCTGACATTTCACATTCTTAAAATAAAGTGGTGATCCTAACTGGCCTAAGACAGGGAATTTTTTCTCTGATTAAATGTCAGGAATTGTGAAAAACTGAGCTTAAATGTATTTGGCTAAGGTGTATGTAAACTTCCGACTTCAACTGTAGTTGTGTAGGGAGGGTTTCAGACCCAGGGCCCTGAGATTAGTGATGAGCTTGGAGGCCACTATTGTGTTGAAGGCTGAGATATGTAATGTATTTTATTTATTTTTGTACCTTTATTTAACTAGGCAAGTCAGTTAAGAACACATTCTTATTTACAATGAAGGCCTATTTATATGCCACTATAATTACACTTTGATAACATATGGTTAATATTATCAGAACTGTTAAACCACCATAAGGTTATGTACCTGGTAGATGACAGTGTTCCATGTTCTCATGTCAGCCTTAACATTTACCTGTCCTTAGTATTCATCTTCATCCACTTCAGATGTGATCCACTTTTGAACAGTGAGACGTGTTGAGAGCGAAAACAACTTTGATTCGTCTGGGTGTCTGTTTCTATTGAGCGATTCATGGGTGGCGCAATCATCTTTTAATGGCCATGCTTGGCGGGAGCTTGTAGTGGCCTTTTGCTGATAGTTCTTGCCCAGTGATTCGGCTCTGGATTACGCTGGTCTCAAGTTACATCCACTGGCTATTGACTGCAGCCACAGACACTATCTAATCAATATGTGAAAGAGTGCACTATAGAAGTCGTAACGCCATTGCAATTTCATTGATCCCTCTTGCATTCTACAAAAGGTTAGAGAAATAATGAAGTTGCCTTTGACTGCAACCAGTTTCCCAAGGCTATGGTTTACAGGGAATTCTCAGCATGCGGGAACAATCTTCTGAGAGTGGTCTTACAGCTTGTAATGCCATTTTCATCACATAGTTGTTCACATTTTAGAAAAGCCTTATGTTTTGTAAAGGGAGGTTGTCTCCGAGAACTGGGCCTGTGGCTTGTTATAAAGATATTTAAATAAAGAAAACAGCCAGTTGGTTACAAAAGTATTTCAGGTTAGTTTTGTCTTTAAAAAATCAATGGTTCAATCGTTTCTAATATGTGGGCAAGAAAACCGTCTATGACACACCAAATGCCAGTGATCAACAGTAGGCCTATATGCCAGTTTGAGACACCATAAGGTTCTAACTAGCTAAATAAATCTGTGCATGTTGGCTAGGCTAAATAACTATTTCTGAACACAAAACCCTTCCCGAAAAAAATATGCAATATTTGTTTTATTGACCAACATGGTAAGATAGCGGATGAAGTAGTCTCAGGGTGCAGTACCAGACAAACAATGTTGTGATGCCGAACGAAAACCATAAAAAGAACATTCAGAGTTTGACACATCACCTTGTTTTTCTCTCTGTGTCATAGAGTGATATGCTGTTCCTCAACAGCATACCATTGTGTAGAGTACTATGAAATAATGCGTCAATACAGTACTCTATGTAAGCGAAGCCGCCTGTGAATGATGCGAAACCCTAGCTTGTCAGTGGGCATCAGTAAACACAAACCACTCTATGGAAAAAGCCAGATGCTGCATGTAAAGTACTGTACATGTTCTGGGCTACCAGATTTATATTTGCATTTAGGAACAACCCTTATTAATGTAGGCTGGCATGTAGAATAGGCAATCAAGGGAAAAATATATACTTGTCTATAACATACCGTACAATTCTGTCTGCCTGTAAAAACATCAAGCTTTGATAATTTGAATCAGCTGTGTAGTGTTAGGGCAAAAACCAAAACGTTCACCCCTTGGGGATTTAGCCTACTGAGGAAGTCAACACAGGAAGTGGGAAGAAACCTGGCTCAATGACTTAGCAGGGCCTCCAGATTGGGCTGCCATTGAAACATGTCCAGCCAAAGTGATGGACGCCACACTAATTTGTATCCGTGCTGATGGGGAGGATAAGGTTTGTCTGGGCTGAGCAGACCTCAGGTGCAAGACCCAGAGCAACTGTTACTGGGCCAGATACACGTTTGCTGGCTGCGCACAGCCCTCTCCAGCTGAGCCAGGATCTGTTGTCTGTGCTATATATGACACGGCCGTGGTTAATTAATAGGCTTCTATTAATAACAATGGGAGCTGTTAGAGATCTCGTTCCTCACAGCTCCCTGCTGTAGTAGAACAGCCCGGCAGCCATTTGCACTGCATTATTGATTAAGCCAATGACTCTCAAAGAACTGCAGATAGAAACAAGACTTTATCTCTGTATTACCATTACATTTTTTTGTAATTTCACTTGATTGTAACACACGTTTGCATCCAATTTTTGTAACCTGGTTGCATCATGGTATGAAAACCAGTTTTATTTACTTTCCCTGTCCATCTGAGTTGCTAACAGCCTCAAGGGGTTGGATGAAGCTGTGCCAACACAACGAATCTCCCTTGTCAGACTCCCCCAGTTTAAGCCAATGGTGTGAGTGCTAAGTTGAGGAGTTTGGGTGGTTGGCTTATGGACACAGTCCATTACTTCCTAATACAGTGGGGAGGGAATTTTGGGAAATCTAGAGAGGACTTTAGACTCCCAAAAGCCCCTCCTTGATCGGTCCAGCAGAACTCTTCAAGCTTGGTAAACAAAAATATACTTCCTCGGCCTAAATAATAAATGGCCAGATTGGTATTCTCCCCGGGGAGCCCATTCCTAGTAGTTGCTGTAATTTCCGTGCCCTCCCTCCCTCATTTACAAGGAAAAAGCTCTCTACGTGAGGTAAATGTCAGCGATTCCGTTCAGATGACTGACTTCACTTTACCTTTGTTGACCCATTAAAGGTACATTTCAGCTAAACTCTGCCACTGTATATAGTCATTACTATTAACCACATCACGGGGCCAATTATGTGTGAAACACATCTCACTGACCTAGAAGTGATACAAATGTTTTGGGGGGAAATTTCATTTTAAGGAACCAAGAGAAGCTGAAGCGATCTGGGGGCGTTTTCTGGTCCACTAAGTGGTTGATGAGCACCAGGATTTTCTAATTTCATTTTGACAAATTGATGTTCTGGTGATTGATGAACCAACATTCCTGAAAAGATTGTGACCATTGACTGAATGTATAACATGCTAAATCAGCTCACACAATACTATGTGGTAACAGCTGAGTCAAAATGACTGGTTGACTCTTGATAAGCGGGCAGACCACTATCTTAAAAATAAATGGGCAAATAACAGTCATTATGTCGCTCAGCTTCTGGTCTTGATCCATTTTGGAACCTTTAGTCGTCTTTTGAAATGTTGGACACCACATTCTGGGCCTTATTTACTATAGCAGGAGGCTCCAAGAGTCTTCAATCATTCCTCTTACCCTTCCTGCTCTAAAACGGTTGAAGGATTTGTGTTAGCAGGCTGTGACTTCAATGAGATTAGAGCAGCTAGGAGAACTAAGAGACTAACTGGGAACTCTCCCTGACAACCAGTCAGATGGGATGGGAGTTCTGGAGCGCCAGGTAATTGGTTTGTTGCAAACATGGTTGACTCGGGTATATCTTGGGAGAACAAGCCCGGGAAAAACACTCGCCAGCGTCGATTACAGCCCAAAAGTAATGTGGACAAACTCAAATATCCCAAGGACCCAGCGGGAGAATCCACCAGAGCCAAGGAGCTCTGCTTCAAGACATTGTTTTCGTTTTTTTCTGCTTCATGATTGTTTGTTTTTAGCAATGAGGAAGGTATTTTGGTGCATCAAGTGACACTGAGACAAGTGACACTGAGAAGTTAGAACCTCTCAATATTACTGTTATTATACATGTTCTATATTCTGAAGAGTAAATTGAGGGTTAAGTAAGTTGTTTACAGTAGTCAACAAGCCATTTTTTCCATTATTGTAAATTGACAGAAGGGTATCACAGTTGGAGACTTACACGTGCGTATATAGAATGGGAAGTGTTTGTCAGATGCTACAGTATGTAGTAGTTCTCAAACCAAATCATGCAATCAACAAATAAATATACAAGTGGAAATCAGTTATGAGCTAGGCATTATCGAAATGTGACATTAAGTAGTAATCATAATACATTTAAACAATCTCATATATAATTTTTTTGTAAACAACTACAAAGCCAATTTTCTCTGTTCCAGGTAGAGGGAAAAAGTGTTACTTGATTGCGTTATGTTTAAATGTGCTCAGATCTTGATTTATAGGGCTGCATATGACACTGGGTGGGGGCGGCTTCATCATAATCACCAATCTCATTGTGAAAGACATTTTTCTGTACTCATTAGCGATGCCTGATGAAGTTCGCAATCAATATGCAGATGAGGAGCACATCAATTTGTTTTGACTCTGTCATGATTTTCACTACCCTGGATTGCTGGAACGAAGATGTCAACATCCTAGATTCCTATCTTAAATTTTGATTCTCGGCGCTCTGCGTGATCATGTACATTTAATGTTTTGAATGGAATTATCAGTTCTAAGAAACTGTAGCTATAGTGATATTTTACAAACACTTCATCAAAGATCTACAACTCTATAGACACTATTCTTTCCAATTCTCTCTTAAAACATGGTGCTGCAAAATTCATAAATATTTAGTGATCTTTTGATGAAAATCTTTGAAAGCTTATCAGGAAGTGTTTGTGCCATTACCAATCAGTCCATAATTTGCCAACACTTTGACGATCTGACTTTGACGAGGGCCAACCACTTCTTTAGCCCAGTGATTCGGCCGTATACAACTCCATGATTTCTTTCATCTCCGGTACACAATCTTCTCTCTCCTCTCTTGTGTGGCTGTGTAGCTTGATCCCTGACAAGGAGGGCTGCCGCTCTGTGTGAGGGGGTGAGTTATTAACGCAAAACCACCAGATCAGCAAACACTGCCAGAGAGACTGATGAGACTCTCCACCAGACTCAGATATTCTCATCACTCTTAAACCAGAGGAATTTACCTCCCTGTCATCGAAGCAAGAGGAGGTCCCTCTCACCATGCAGCATGAATACATAGAATCTCTGTCAGAGTGGAACATGGCTGCATTTCAAAACACTTCAAGTCAAAAGACAGCAAAAGAGCTTTGTTTATTTAATGAAGAATACTTTAAGTTTCAGAGATAATGATTTCACTTAACAAATTCCATCACCTAAACTCAGCAGGTGTGGGGTGGGTTGGGGTGTTCTGCATAGGAAACTGCATTACTCATCACCTCTTATAATGCTGCTTCTTCTCCCTTTGGAGGAGTCTAAACATGTCCACTGATGCACAGCACTCTCTAAGTGGTAAGCAGAAAGTTTGCATAAAGGCTGAGTCATGTAAAACATCTTGTCATGTGTGAATGCGAAGTGTCCATTAGCACATCAGAGGAGCTCATTCTCCGATTTTTTTTTTTACCAGCGTTGAGTGGGGCTATGCAAAGCCGGGGATATCAAAGGAATTGCGAGTGCTCCTCGAAATTCCCAGAGACGAAAAACCATACAATGCTATTCCGAGACATATTGGAAAAAAAACTTGCACATGTCACTGCAATGGCTGAGGGGAAAACAAACAATTAAGTCAAAGTATTTGATTCACTCCCCGGCTTGTAAAACAACATTTTGTGGAGATTTTTTCAAGCCGGGGTCAACTTGATGATTGGCACCTTGTCCTTGATAGTCGCTAACAACCAGAGGAAAGGGTCAACCTTTCTTCTCTGACTGTTGTGTTTGTTCCACACATGCATCCTCATTCTTCCTTCCTTTTCACACCTTCCGCTCTGAGTACACTGTCAAAGACTCTCTGACATCAGTGCTTTGCAAGACCTCTTTTGAACAACTTCATAGATCTCTGCCATTGCATTCCGAAATGTCAGTCACATATTTCAGAGCATGGTCTCCTTAATTGAAACAACAACAAATGGAAACCGGCATCAGCCAGCCATCTAGCAATCAGGATGGATTCATTAACACAGCCTAATAACCTTCACTGTCCTGTTGCCAAACTGATTCTTATTAAAATGGATGCTCTGCATATGAATAATTAATTTTGGAAGACAGGGAACAAAGGGAGAGCGCTGTGGAGAAAGTTTGGTGTATGTTGATCAGCAGTCTCAGAGGCTGCTGATGTTCCTCACCATTCTTTACACCCTTGTTTGACTCTTCCCTTGTGGACAGTGAAGGGGCTGTATTTCCTGTCTGTCGGAAAAGAGCAGTCTCTGGCATCAGTGCGGGACATGTAAATTACAGAGACGGCTTCGCAACCCTTACAAGTTTCACAAGAAACAACTGTTCCTCACAGGGATTGGGTTGTGTTGTGTCTCTGCAAAGTGTTTCAGAAAGTCTGAAAGACTTTGTTGAAGACAATGCAAATGCATTTTCAACAATTTTTTGGACACACTATTTGAGACTAACAGCTCTCGGTGTCAAAGCATTTTCAAACCATCAAAGCTTGACACTTTGTAAACATGTTGCTTCTTCAATGTTTCCATTAAGTTCCGTGCCTTGTTGACATTCAAGGTAATGTGTACTGATTGATTGATCGAAAATGCTATGAGCACAAATGAGGACAAAAAATCCTCAGTAAAGGATAAACATCCTTATTAGATTCTTAGATTGCAGCCTTATTTCTTAGAATGTATTGATGTCAGATATGTCTTGGACAACTGTCTCTATTTCACTACTACATGTAATACTTGTAATTTGTACCTGCACAAATTTGATCTCACAGCATAAACCATAAACCATAAACCAAGGATATGATTGCACTAAAAAGGTTTCTGATTATTTGCATTTGAAGACATGCCCATAGATATTTGAACTTGATGCTGCTGGTGTCTCTCCTAATTGTGGAATGCTTGAACCATCTTGATTCAGAGCTCCAAGCATCCTGACATGTCAACACTCATTATATTTCCCAACCTTGAATATTCCCTTTTGATAATCTTAGGCAGAAATGTTTGAACTCGGATTGATGTTTACATTTTTCAGAGGATTCCATTTCCTTAGCTTCAGAGACAAGATTGAGTGTCAAGTTACGTCCTCTCAGTAAGCCACCGGTCATAGTTGCAGATGCAAAAACAAATCAATAGATACATATTTACACAGTGATTCACCATCTGAAACCGTGGCCACACACTCTTAGTAAAAAACATTCTATCTACAACCTAACAGGGTTCTTCGGCTGTCCCCATAGGAGAACCCTTTGAAGAACCCGTTATGCTTCCAGATAGAACCTTTTCGCTTCCAGGTAGAACCATTTTGGGTTCCATGTAGAACCCTTTCCACAGAGGGTTCTACATGTAACCCAAAAGAGTTCTACCTGGAACCAAAAAGGGTTCTCCTATGGGGACAGCCGAAGAAGCCTTTTGGAAACCTTTTTTCTAAGAGTGTAGTGATATGAGTGTAGTGCTAAGAGTGTAGTGATATGATCAGTAGAATACAAGGAGCGAGCCAGCCAACTGAGTGCTAGTATATAGCTGAGTGTTAGCATGTAGCTAACTTGCTATAGTGTAGGCATATAGGTGGTGCTAACTGAATGTTAGCATATAGCTGACGCAAATGATGAGTTCAGCACAGGGACATGTACTTGTTTTATTATAAGGGGCTGGGGAGTGACCAGCAGATTAACATAGTCTTTTTTATCTTTAAATGTTCATCACTTTTTAATTGCTGCGTGGCTCCCCCGCTCGGTGACTGTACTATGAGTGCTGGGTAACTGGCACAGTTGTGTATATTTTTATGTCACATCTAATGGAGGACAATGTATGTAACATGTATTCAATGTTTGTAAGCACCTGATAAACCCTTTATCACCACCAGTTGGCAATTACTTGATTACTCATACAGTACATGGTCAATATTAGGATCTTAATAAACTAGGGACCAGGTTGCCCTTGATAACTGGTCTTTTGCTGCCTGCTCAAAAGTGTAACGTTTTTAATGAGCTATTCCACTTTACAGAACTGTCACAGCATCTGCCTTTATGCATGACTATACCGAATACAGCCCAATTTTACTAACGCAGATGTTGGTCATATATCGAATTATGACCATGAACACACATCTACATAGGGACATGCAGATGTGCTGTAATGCACTGTTCAGCCTTGTACAAACACATTGAAGTGTGACAGTAAAAATCTATATGTTGTGTGTAAGGGTGTGAAACATCAAGATCTCTAGCGCTGGCCTACTCACTCAGTCATTCAGATCCTCCCTAAAAATCACAGGTGAACAGTCGACAACCTTTATCTCTCCATCTCGAGGCTCACTTTACAACGGCATCAACAGAGAGCAAGTAATGAATACACGTCACCCATTCCTCACACTCTCCTCTGTCAGCCTGTCCATTACATTTTCCTTCAGTGATAGCCCCATAGACTGGTGGTGGGAGACTTTAATAAGGCAATGGTGTCTTTGGCAGGGTCAGTACATTTGGGAAATCCATAGAGGCACCTGTGATTGAGTGAGAGTGCCAGCACTTAAACCCCCTCATCCAGATGGGAGTGATGGGTAATGCATCTGGTAAAGGATAACTGTCCCTTTGTTGTTGCCTTTTTTATAATAAAGGATCAGTGTGGAGAAGGTTGGATACACGTGTCCACTATGGGGTTAACGTCAATAGATTATCTTGCCCCATTAGTGTTTTCATACGTTGTTTTTCGGACTCAAAGGACAAAAGTTAGCGGACATCTAAAGTCATTTGGAATTTGCTGGAATTCCTGGAAGCCTATCATCATCTCCGTGGTGCATAAGTGCATGTGTCAATTAATAATTAACAAATTGCACTTTCGAGGGCTTTTTCATTCAAAATAGCATCGACAATGACGAGGACTTGGAAGTATTTCCTGAAACCGGTCAAAGAAGGACCTTCATGAATACATAAGGACGAAGGGGAGGGCTGATATTCAAACTACTGTAGGTGAACGACCAAATAAAGGACTACCATAATGCCTTACAGGATTAACCTACTCCAAGTACGTACTCTTAGTGATGAAAAGTATGATTAGGGAGAGAGACTGTTTTTGTAATGTTACCTGTAATGTTACCCTGATGTTTGAGTGTCCAGTTTTCCGTTCTGCGTTCTGCTCGTTGAACATCTCATTCCAAAATCATGGGCATTAATATGGAGTTGGTCCCCCTTATGCTGCTATAACAGCCTCCACTCTTCTGGGAAGGCTTTCCACTAGATGTTGGAACATTGCTGCAGGGACTTGTTTCCATTCAGCCACAAGAGCATTAGTGAGGTCGGGCACGGATGTTGGGCAATTAGGCCTGGCTCGTAGTCGGCGTTCCAGTTCATCCCAAAGGTGTTCGATGGGGTTGAGGTCAGGGCTCTGTGCAGGCCAGTCAAGTTCTTCCACACCAATCTCGTCAAACCATTTCTGTATGGACCTCACTTTGTACACGGGGGCATTGTCATGCTGAAACAGGAAAGGGCCTTCTACCAAACTGTTGCCACAAAGTTGGAAGCACAGAATAGTTTAGCATGTCATTGTATGCTGTAGTGTTAAGATTTCCTGTCATTGGAACTAAGGGGCTTAGCCCAAACCATGAAAAACAGCCCCAGACCATTATTTGTCCTCCACCAAACTTTACAGTTTGCACTATGCATTGCGGCAGGTAACATTCTCCCGCCAAACCCAGATTCATCCGTCGGACAGCCAGATGGTGAAGCGTGATTCATCTATCCAGAGATCGTGTTTCCACGTTCTCAGAGTCAAATGGTGGAGAGCTTTACACCACTCCAGCCAACTCTTGGCATTGTGATCTTAGGTTTGTGTGTGGATGCTCGGCCATGAAGCTCCTGACAAACAGTAATTGTGCTGACGTTGCTTCCGGTGACAGATTGTAACTCGGTAGTGAGTGTTGCAACCGAGGACAGATTTTTACGGCTACGCGCTTCTGCACCCAGGAGTCAGGTTCTTTGACTTTGTGTGGCTTATCACTTTGTGGCTAAGCTGTTGCCCCTAAACTCTTCCACTTCACAATGACAGCCCTTACAGGCTCCCGAGTGGTGCAGAGGTCTAAGGCACTCAGTACTTGAGGCATCACTACAGACATCCTCTTTCAAATCCAAGCTGTAACACAACCAGCTGTGATTGGGAGTCCCATAGTGCAGCACACAATTGGCCTAGTGTTGTCCGGGTTTGACTGATGTAGGCCGTCATTGTAATTAAGAATTTGTTCTTAACGGACTTGCCTGGTTAAATAACTAAAATAAAGTTGACTGGGACAGCTCCAGCAGGGCAGAAATTTGACAAACTGACTAGTTGAAAAGTTGGCATCCTATGACGGTGCCACGTTGAAAGTCACTGAGCTCTTCAGGTAGGCCATTCCACTGACAATGTTTGTCTATGGAGATTGCATGGCTCTGTGCTTGATTTTATACACCTGTCAGCAGGTTGTGGCTGAGGTTGCCGAATCCACTCATTTGAAGGGCAGTCCACATACTTTTGTATATCTAGTGTATGTTAGCAAAAACATCCTGAGAACATATTTAGCATGTTTTGGCTTAAACTTCTTATGGCTGGGATCCCGTTAACGGGATCGATATGACAACAGCCAGTGAAAGTGCAGGGCGCCAAATTCAAAACAACAGAAATCTCATAATTAAAATTCCTCAGACATACAAGTATTTTACACCATTTTAAAGATAAACTTGTTGTTAATCCCACCACAGTGTCCGATTTCAAAAAGGCTTTACGACAAAAGCACAACATATCATTATGTTAGGTCAGCACCTATTCACAGAAAAACACAGCCATTTTTCCAGCCAAAGAGAGGAGTCACAAAAAGCAGAAATAGAGATAAAATTAATCACTAACCTTTGATGATCTTCATCAGATGACACTCATAGGACTTCATGTTACACAATACATGTATATTTTGTTCGATAAAGTTCATATTTATATCCAAACATCTCAGTTTACATTGGCGCGTTATGTTCAGTAATGTTTTGCCTCCAAAACATCCAGTGATTTTACAGAGCCACATCAATTTACAGAAATACTCATAATAAATATTGATAAAAGATAAAAGTATTATACCTGGAACTCAGATAAACTTCTCCTTAATGCAACCGCTGTGTCAGATTTTTTTTTTTAAATACAGAAAAAGCACACCATGCTATAATCTGAGTACAGCGATCAGAGCCCAAACAAGCCATAAAGATATCCGCCATGTTGTGGAGTCAACAGATGTCAGAATAGCATTATAAATATTCACTTACCTTTGATGATCTTCATCAGAATGCACTCCCAGGAATCCCAGTTCCACAATAAATGTTTGATTTGTTTCGATAAAGTCCATAATTTATGTCCAAATACCTCCTTTTTGTTCGCGCGTTCAGTACACAATCCAAACTCACAACGCGCGGGTCCATGTGAAAGTTCAGACGAAAAGTCATATTACAGTTCGTAGAAACATGTCAAACGAAGTATATAATACATTTTTAGGATGTTTTTAACATAAATCTTCAATGATGTTCCAACCGGAGAATTCCTTTGTCTGTAGAAATGCGATGGAACGCAGGTCTAACTCACGTGAACGTGCGTGGTCAGCTCATGGCACTCTACCAGACCCCTGACTCAAAGAGCCCTCATTCCCCCTTCCTTCAAAGTAGGAGCATCAAACAAGGTTCTAAAGACTGTTGACATCTAGTGGAAGCCTTAGGAAGTGCAATATGACCAATATCCCACTGTATCTTCGATAGGCAAAGAGTTGAAATACTACAAACCTCAGATTTCCCACTTCCTGGTTGGATTTTCTCTCAGGTTTTTGCCTGCCATATGAGTTCTGTTATACTCACAGACATCATTCAAACAGTTTTAGACACTTCCGAGTGTTTTCTATTCAATTCTACTAATAATATGCATATATTAGCAACTGGGCCTGAGTAGCAGGCAGTTTACTCTGGGCACCTTATTCATCCAAGCTACTCAATACTGCCCCCAGCCATAAGAAGTTGGCTTAATGTCAAACAAAATGTTCCCAGAACGTGGCTATGATGTTCTCAGAAAATACAATATTAATGTTCTATACACGTTTCATAGGATGTTGCAAGAACATTCATTTCTCCAGTTTTCTGAGGGTTCGTTTTTACCCAGCAAGGATTTGATATTGAGATAAAAATGGCTGCATTGGACCTTTAAAAGTACACTAATTATACATGTTTTATCAAAGTGATTAGGGAGTAACCTTCAATTGGAGTAATATGCCCCACTAACATTAGACAACTGTCAAAATAAAAATGACATTTGCTGAAACAAGTACAGTTAATGAAATCATTGATGAGAGAATGGTCAAATGAGCTGAAAACTGACACGGACATGTTGGTGTAGCAGGAAAATCGGAATGCCGTGAACCAAGTGTTCAAATCCCAGGTTAAAACATGTTGAATAATATTTCCTGTATAAATGAACATCCACAATGTACTTGTGTGTTTAATATTTTAGTTGAAAACATTGTATGTTAAAAGCACTGTGTGTGGGTGTCCCTAACCTTGACAACAGACAAATAACTGTAAATAGATCAGTGGTACAACAATTAGACCCTGATGGGCTTGTGTGTACAGAAATACATATTTTTGTGGGGTGAACTTTTCTTTGGGACCATCAAGCGACATCCTAAAACATCTTTAGGGATGTCCCGGAACATGCTGGACAAAAACCTAGACAGAAACTAGACTAGACAAAAACCTCCAGTGGACCATGACAGAAAGTCCTATGTTTTAATCGTCATTGGACACAGAAATGCTTTTGCAACGTTCCCATGAAACGTGTCTAGAAGATTAAAATAGTTTATTCTGACAACATGGCAACTATGTTCTGTGTATGTTTGATGTGAAGTTGATGGAATATTCTCCTAACCCTCAGAAAACTAGACACTGGAATATTCTTGCAACGTTCCAATGAAACATGTTTAGAACATTAATCTAAAATATTCTCAGAACATGGTAACCACGTTCTAGGTAAGTTCTGTTTGACATTAAGGGAATGGGCTCTTGGAAACAGTCCTTGCACATCACTGGAACATTCCTATGAAAAAGTTATGTAATGACCTAATGAGACTGTTATGGGAACATTTTCCAAAGTTGTGGGAACATTTTCCAAAGTTGTGGGAACATTTATTGTTAGCTGGGCTACTATATCAAACGCTGCTGTCACTGTCGTCATCATCATAGGCTGTGACCACCATCTGGTTGTAGAAAAGACACACCATACAGACTTCCAGGTGATTATTCTAGTCCTATAGGTTTCTATCGATTCTAATGATTAATAATTCACTTGGATCTCATGGGGCCAAAAGCACTAATGAAGATTAGAGTAAATTAGTAATTGTCAGCTGCATTATTGAATCCTCTGAGCCAGTACCAAAACATGACGAGTCGTACACATAAGGACTATTGTACTGCAGAGACCTCCTAACATACAGTACAGTATTTATGTTTCCAGCCAGGTGGTTGGTTCTCCATGCAGTCACCCCTGGTATAGTAGCTAGTAGTGACAATGCACTGACAATTTTTTGTCCCTGTTCATTTCACTGGGTTATATTCCCTATAAATCCTAACTAAGAAGGGTGTCTTGCTTCCCTGTTCATTCCCCACTCTGTCATCGTGCTCGGGGTGCTGCAGTTACATATCTAGCCTGTCCGGACATCTGAATCTGGGGCCTGATTGGAATGTACCATCATAAACCCCCGAGTGGGTCCCGCAGCCCGCCTCGCTAGGGGAGCCAAATGCCAGGGCTCTAGATCATAACAGCCATGATAGTGGTTTCCTATGACAGTGGGAACAGGGAGCTATTGAAGGGCCCTATAAAGGGCTCCATTCAGGCCCCTGGCAGTCCCTATGTGCCCCTAAATGCACCTGCGGCTGCTGCGGGGACCCGGAGACCAGAGAGAAGAGCGAGAGAGGGAGAGGAGAAAAATACAAAAAGAGAAAGAAAATGGCAAAAGGAGAGATAGATGGGGTTTAGCATGTGCAAAGCATCGCCGGAGGGAGGGACAGTCAGTCAGTCCGCTGGGGTTAGGAAAAGGAAACTGCCGCCAGAGCTGCTGGGATATGGATGATAATTCAACCGGAGTGAATCATTTCCACTGTGGAATTCCCATTATAAATCTGTTGAAGCAGGCCGATGACCCGGGAGTGAGAGATCAGCGTCAAGCAGGAGAGCCTGATTACAAATGTCTCCATTAGCTTCCTCAGTAATGTCCACCCTCAGGATTAGTGGATGGCCTGTCGGCCTGTGTTTAACTCTAATAACCCTTCATTTAGGCAGTGTGGCTCCAATTCTAGGGCATCTACAATGGTCTGCACCTCTGCCATTGTTATAAAGGGGAGAGAAGAGTTAGACATGGTTATGGTGGGAAGGAAACGCTACTGGTGAATGAGGGAGGAGGTCAAGGATTTGCTTTAGTTCTGCCAAAAATTTCTAAATGTTTACTCCAGAGTGGTTTAGTTCACACAGTTTGTACCACTTATGTACAGTGAATTTGACACATCGTTTGTGATACAACAGATCATTTTCATGAGTTTGTCTGCTCAAAGCTGTTTACCCAACCGTTGTGGAGACACCACACAACCGATATGGTTACGCAACATGTTGATGTTTCAGGTCGCTTCTCCTGACAAAATGGGCGCTGTCACGACTCCTACCGAAGGTGCCTTCTTGTTCGGGTGGCGCTCGGCGGTCGTCGTCACCGGCCTACTAGCTGCCACTGATCTTTTCCTCCCCCTACTTGTCTGTTTATTAGTTACACCTGTTTTTAGTTAGGTTAATTAGTTGGGCTTTATTATCCAGCCGGGCCCGCCTGCTGGGTGTGCGGGATTGTTTTATGTGTACTCGTGTACACGCCTGTAAGTCACGGTTGTTCGTGTACGTGAGTTATTTTCGGGACTGTTTAGTTCCCCTGTGTTTTGGGGCATTTGTTTTGAGTGGCGTCGTTTTCACCTGTGTGGTGAATAAAGAAGTAGCGCTACTCTGAACTCTCTGTCTCCTGCGTCTGACTTCTTCCTCCACTACACCCCGGGCATTACAGGCACATCCTTTTCTATAGTCACTTGAAAATAAATGTCAGTACCATAACGTTCCCTGTGATTTACGTGGATGGCAGGCTGTTATTTTTTTTATCACTTGACATTAATATAAAACTTCTACTTAATTCAAAGTGCACAATTGAATTCATGAAAGGAAACCCCAATGAGTTACCAGTGTAGTTACTGTGTGTAATCACACAAATGCATAACAATATTCTAGGCAACTACATGTTACCTTCTTGTACAGCATGACCTCCAAAATCTCTGTATAGCAGTCAGACTGATGATTAACAGGGACACCCATAGGTGCAGAATAATCACAGAGTGGCCACCGGGGTTCTGAGGTGTCGGCCCCAGCGTGCCCCTCTTGCTCTCTCTCTCTCTCGCTGTGCATGCAGCTCCTCTAAAAGCACCGCTATTCTAGGAGCAAGGTAACAATCAACATGGCCAAGATCATTAGCCTTAGTTTTCCCTGCGGGCCAGACACAGAAAATAACTTTCCCTTATTCCTGGCATCTGCAGATACTGGGGTAAATGAAGACATACAGCCCCCAGGTCCAGCGGCTGGCTCAAGGTAACCTCTGCTGTCTGTGCACATTTACTAATGCCGGCTGCAAGGGGCCCAGATAAATAATATGCCACTGAGGTAATGCCCCTGATATAAATAAATAAATAGGCCCATTTCATTTCCAAGAGTGAATTTATGGAGGCGAAATTTACTTTCAGATTTTTCACAACTAATTTTCTTGTTTTTTTCTTGCGTGATGACACTTCTCGCCTCACTTCTCTGTTTGGGTTGCACGAGCGATAGACCACCAGGGACTAAGCAGCGCACAGGAAAGAGACATGCTACACTTTAGAAATATGCATGAAAACCTGTATTGAAATTGAGCGTAGAAAAAAACATGTTCTGAAGGGAGATGAACGAGTTGAGTTCTCTTCATTATACAGTTTTGAAGGGAAACATTTTTTTGTGCTATGACAATAATTGTTTCCCAAAATATGCTAAATCACTAAAGATTAGCAAAAAATATACAAATACTGAGCTATATTGTATGCAAAAAAAAGGAAATTATATAATTTTTTACTAATACAATGGCTCAGAGAAAGAGATTTTGTTTAATAATAAAACATAGAAAAAAGATAGAGGTAAAAAAAAAAATCAATACTCCAGCACCCTCCCCTTCCATGGATAACGACATTGAGCCTTTTTCTAAAATGTTTTATGAAATTGGAGGACACATTGGGAGGGATCTAAATCATTCCTCCATACAGAATGTTTCCAGATCCTTGATATCCTTCGTCTGCACCTATGGATATCCCTCTTTAATTCAAACCATAAGCCTTACTGCTATTAGCCTATACAAACACATTGAATAACAGATTCACCTCATGGAGCAACAGATTGTCCCCCCAAAAATCTAAAGGAAGTTGTTCTTTCTGTTCTGAAGTGTCTGTCCTATATCTGGGAGATTATATATATATTTTTTACTTGTATTTAACCCTTTATTTTTAGCGCTAAACGGTTTCTATATATACTTCCATTCATTTTTTCAACTGGTACCGGGGGACCTTCAGACCAGTCTTGTGAGGCCTGTGGGCATCTTAGAGTAAAATAACCGACATGTACGTGTTTCCACAGAGGGGTCATATTAGTGTGTAGCCCAAACTGTTCGGACACTACAGACAGAAGCTGGCAGATCGGCTGTACCGGCTTCAGACAAGTCCCAAGACGCTTGTGGGGGTCGTAGAGCAAAACGGAGAACACCATCGTGTTACTGAGAGTATCATCTGTCCATAGATGGGTCATAATAGTTTGGACTCAGATGATTTTGTGAGAAGACCGATTTTCCGGATGTCTCATGGTCTGACAAACACCACTTTAGATATGTCACCTTTCACTGCAGATGACTAAGTGTGACATAGGCGGATGCGGTTGATTGCATATCCAATGCAAAAAAACATATCTCTAGCTTAAACTGACAGATTTTATGGGGATTTTTTTACTATGCTAATTAGACTTCCACGGGGGCTCAGACATCGACCTTAGTGGCTTTCATTGGGGTTCAAGTAATAACTTTGGACCTGACTGTATGAGACGATTTGCCAAGCGTTGCACACCATGATCCACAGTTAAATCAGACTCTCTGTAATCAATGAGACACGCTACACTGGCCGCAGAAGTAGCATGTCAGTGAAGCTAGTGTCATTTTACGCTTCAAGACAATTTCAAGTGTTTCTACACGTCTCTAAAGTAGTCTCAACTGATAAAGTGGCTTGTGCTTCTAATTTCTGCCTCTGTTAGCTGCTTCTGGTGTAGCAGGCTAAAAACAATGCTAACAACAATGCTAACAACAATGCTAACGGAAGGTAAATGCGACACGTGCAGCTCACTTGTCAGAGTGGGAATCCAACAAAATGATCAAGTCTTATCTGTCAACACAAAGTAATGGTGAAATATTATGATATCTCAAAGAACCATACTTACACTTGATAAATACTTCATTAACTACTTTAAGAGGAATCATGAGGTTCTGAGCATGGTCTTGTCCAGACCAATATGGCCTCCTGAGGTTTACCAATCAAGTTGCTTACTGAGACCTGCAGAGAAATGTTCAACAAATGCAATTAGTTATGCCATTATTCCAATTTTGACATCAAAATGTCAAGAAACTACAGTAACACGGCATGATGAAAGAGTTATTATATGCTTATGCTATGACCAATTAGATCTAGCCTCTTTGGAGAGGCAGCGGGCTGATACATTTTTTAAAGGTGCATACTGGAGATGTGCGCATTATAACCGCTAAGATAGCTGAAGTGACAGCCAACATGGAGCACAGGGCTGAGAGAGGGATTGCATGCATGTCTCTCTCTCTCGCTCTCTCTCTCCCTCTCTCTGTCTTCTTCTGCTCTATCCTCTCTCTCTCTCTCTCTCTCTATCTGACAGCAGCATAGCTCCTTTGGGAGGTAATTAGGAAAACCTCAACAGAGACACACACAGCAGCTGCTGAAAAAAAGGCTCTCAACATTTTTCTCTCTCCCTCCATATTACAAGAATGGAGGGAAGGGAGGTGCAGGGGGGTGCAGGGGAACTTTGAGGTCCTCTTTGGGGAATGGTGTAAAAAATGCAGCTTTTGTACTCCAAACTTTTAGGTGGGGAGGTTCTGATGCAACTTTTGACTAACTTGTTCTTGCACTGTTTGTGCGAGAAGTAGGTAGCGATTGATGTTTTTGAAGTAATGTGATGGAAGGCTAGGGAGATAAATAGCAAAGGAATTAACAGGAACAGTATTCCCGTTGAGGAGATGCCGGCGATTGATGGCCAGGTTCTGTAGCACGCTAAGGATGGATAGATGGCCATGCTGATGGAGATAGTGAGGATGAATGAATGGTTAGTCCATGGTACAGAGAGGATGGATGGATGCTCATATGATGTGCCACAGTAACGAGGTGCAGAGGATGGATGATGCCAATAGAAGTCAGTGACTACCCTTTCCCCGCCCTTGTGGGCTTCCAAATGGGCAGGGGAAACATGTATAGATACCATACCATCTACAGTACTACTGTGTAGCGTATTACTAAATGTAATGCAACCTGCTCTTACAAAACCAGACACACAGCAAATGTACCCTTTCCTCAGAGTTAGATACAGTACAACACCTGTTGTGTTCAACAAAAATCCCCAAATTTTTGTTCTAGGCTATGCATCCCCATAACATGAAATCACTACTAAATCAGCAACTCAGAAATGCATTCATAATCAAATTGTACAATAGCTGCGCTTTGTTGATGACAACTGAGAAGCTAAATAACTAAAACTGCATTACTCCAATAAACGTACCATTGGTATTATATACCGAATCCATAAAAAACATATTGCAGCGGAGACAGGAGGCAAAAACAAAGGATGGAACATGTCAAGGAAAGAGAAAGCAAGAAAAAGGGGAATCTGAGGAGTTTTTTTGTGATTTATGGAAAGATGTCTGCACGCATCGTTTGCATCGGAGGACCACACACGGGGACATACTGTACGAGCAGCAAAGTGATGTATTGTCTTTCCTGGTTATTAGATGGGAACTGTGATACACCAATTCTTGCTTTGTAGTACCTACAGATGAAACATGATAGAGTCTTAAAAGAGGTCTTAAAGGAGGTCTTAAAGGAGGTCTGGGTAAGGCCAAAATGTCAGTGTGCTAACTTCAATTCATTATTTTCAATTATGCTTTCAGTTACAAATGTAAAATATATGTCAACAATCCTTCCTCCAAAGGACCCTTCTATGGATTACATTTTGTGAAAATGTTTTGTGTTCTAGTTTCATGCGGAATCACCCATTAGTGAGATGAAAGCAGCCTTTAGCCACCGTGTGTATTGGGGACCTGTCACGCCCTGACCATAGTTTGCTTTGTATGTTTCTATGTTTTGTTTGGTCAGGGTGTGATCTGAGTGGGCATTCTATGTTGTATGTCTAGTTTGTCTATTTCTATGTGTTTGGCCTGATATGGTTCTCAATCAGAGGCAGGTGTTTGTCATTGTCTCTGATTGGGAAACATATTTAGGTAGCCTGTTTTGTATTGTGGGTTGTGGGTGATTGTTCCTGTTTCTTTTTGTATGTCACCATATGGGACTGTTGCGGTTTCGGTCGTTTGTCCGTTTATTGTTTTGTTCTTTGTTTTCAAGTTTTCTAATTAAAATGGATAATCATCACGCTGCATTTTGGTACTCCGAACCTTCTTACTACTCCTCCTCAGATGAGGAGGACGACGATCGTGACAGGACCGCAGTTCTCCTGTTGCTTTAATTTAACAGGTTAGCTTTTTAGAGAGGCGTTAATAATCCACAGCTTTTCATTTTCCACTTAAGTCAGTGGAAACCAAAGGTGGACAGCGAAAAATGGAGGACGTGAGTCTTGTTGATAATGTTGACACAACAGAGCACAGTGGGGCCAAAACATTAATCTCATCACCAAACAATAAAGGCTCCCACGAGCATGTTCAAAGTAGTGATATGGCTCCGTCGGGGAATACAGTCAGGCACAGGTGAGTTTACTAGGTCTCAAGTATTTATTCATAAGGCTCTGGGGAGAGGAGAGGAACCAGGAAGAATAAACAGCTTCACAAGTGTTTTTGTTAGCTCAATAGAGACCTACAGTACATACAGATGGCTAATGCTTTCGCCTTGAAAACAGAGCTAAAATATACTTTTTTATCACAATCATATAAAATAACCCAATTCAATGCAACCATTAGGACTTGTGAGACTACATGAGACTTATAGCTCTGCCTGAAGTGGTTGGGAGTATATTATGTGTAGTCAGATATCCATTTAATTTAAAGGCTCAACTCAACTCAACAGACACAAACCAATGTATGGTTTGTAAATAACTAATATTAATTTACAAGACTCGATAAGTTGCAAAAACAAACCCTTCTGACACACAAAACTCTTAATAGCTCCATAGTCATACAACTGACAGAGAGTTTTGCTTTCTCTATAGAGATTACTGAAACGGTCACAGGAATAGATGGAATTATTAGGATGAGGATAATAAATTCAGAGCGCGGGTCTCAACCCCCTGCAGGGGCTTCAGTATGTTGATCATATAAATGGAAAAGTCCCCTGAAAACAGGAAAAAGGTCAACCTGGCGGGGCACTGTCTGCAAAATATGAAAATCTTCAATCTGTGATTACAATCACAACGCACCGTCTTCTTCACATCTCCCACTGCCTGTGGCCAATTATCACCTGTAGCCTTCATTACAAAGCATGATGCACTGTACAAATAAATAAAAATACGCCTTGCGGCGTGTGGTCGAATATGTTATATGATTTGTGATGATAGGAAATTACACTTCATTCTATTGGCATGTTATTGTTGTTCTGTTGTTGTTGTTGTTGTGTGTTGTAAATCTCAATGGCCTGTAACATGTCCGCATGTATACATCACCAAACTTGCTTATGGTTTTATTGTACTGATTTACTGAAATCAGTCTATTGGGCAATCAGCATCACTCTTGTCTATATCTCTGTGTGTTTTCTGCAGTGAATATGCCCACAAACACTTAAACAGCACTTTAACACAATAATGTCAATGATACAACTACAGCAGACAAAAAAAACGAACTCCCTTCCATGCATCCACCAAAGTGATCTACAAACGCAGGTTCCCTTCATTGTTTTAACCCCACTTGACTCTTTTGTTCACGAAGAGCAAAGGTTACAATGAGCAAAACTGGCAGGAAAGACTTTAGCTAATAGCAACCCGAATCTGCTCTCTCTGGGTAGATAGAGGCTATGACTTAAATATTAAACTCTTAACTAGCTTTGCTCTTACTTAGCCCTCTGGTGTGATAGCGGGCGAGTAAGTAGTTTATACTGCTGGGTGACCCGAGCCGCCCTGGAGGTTCTGAGAGCCTGTGCGCTATAGTCAAAAGTTCAAAAACAGAATAGCCAATAACAGTAGTGCTACGCTTTATGTTTTTTCTAGATGGAACTGATGCACTTCCACTGCTACGTCCAGTGTAACCTATTGAGCAGTTTCGACCAATCAAAATTAACCTAAAATCTCAACCTGTTGAAGGAGGCCATGCCCACCATAAAGCATTGTCTTGGTGAGCATTGTCTTGGTGACTGTGCAGTTATTTATTCAGAAACAAAACACATAGCTGAGCCAATGAGGAGAGCTAATGTAGGTCCTACAGAGTGTAGAGGTGAGAAGATCAGGACTGGGATGATCTGGACTGGTCTCCTGGGCAATGTTGTCTTTAGGACCGCTCCTAGACCAGTGTTATTAGACTCCAAACCCAGTAATCCAGGCATTGAGAAGCAGTGGAGTGAGAGGAGGTAATCAAAGACCTTTGTGGGTGGAGGGGATCCATGATGATAAGGAGGGGAACCAGAAAATGCCCTGTAGATGGACCGAAATAGAGAAATACATTAGGCCCCCCATCTCAGCTGTTCTCCAGTCAGTCTGGGCCTGCTCTCTCTTTCTCTCTACCCCCACTCTCTCTTTTCTCTCTCTCTGTCATTCTTTTTCTTTCTTTCTTTCTTTCTTTCTTTCTTTCTTTCTTTCTTTCTTTCTTTCTTTCTTTCTTTCTTTCTTTCTTTCTTTCTTCCTCTCTCTATCTATACTTTCTTTCTCTCTCTTTCTCTTTCTCTCTACTCTCTCCCTCCCCTTGCTCTCTCTCTCTCTCTCTCTATCTCTCTCTCTTTCATTGTGAAATAAGGATAGCCTACGGGGCTTCCTTCCTGCTTTACTGCAGCTCACTGATAACTATTTTAATATAAACTTTGGACCCTGTCTTTCAAAGATAATTCGTAATAATCCGAATAACTTCACAGATCTTCATTGTAAAAGGTTTAAACACTGTTTCCCATGCTTGTTCAATGAACCATAAACAATTAATGAACATGCACCCGTGGAACGGTTGTTAAGACACTAACAGCTTACAGACGGTATGCAATTAAGGTCACAGTTATGAAAACTTAGGACACTAAAAAGGCCTTTCTACTGACTCTGAAAAACACCAAAGGAAAGATGCACAGTGTCCCTGCTCATCTGTGTGAACGTGCCTTAGGCATGCTGCAAGGAGGCATGAGGACTGCAGATGTGGCCAGGGCAATGAATTGCAATGTCCGTACTGTGAGACACCTAAGACAGCGCTACAGGGAGACAGGACAGACAGCTGATTGTCCTCGCAGTGGCAAACCACGTGTAACAACACCTGCATAGGATCGGCACATCCGAACATCACACCTGCGGGACAGGTACAGGATGGCAACAACAACTGCACGAGTTACACCAGGAACGCACAATCCCTCCATCAGTGCTCAGACTGTCCGCAATAGGCTGAGAGAGGCTGGACTGAGGGCTTGTAGGCCTATTGTAAGGTAGGTCCTCACCAGACATCACCGGCAACAACGTCGCCTATGGGCATAAACCCACCGTCGCTGGACCAGACAGGACTGGCAAAAAGTGCTCTTCACTGACGAGTCATGGTTTTGTCTCACAAGGGGTGATGGTCGGATTCACGTTTATCGTCGAAGGAATGAGCGTTACACCGAGGCCTGTACTCAATTTTTAGGTGGACGGTCCGTCATGGTCTGGGGCGGTGTGTCACAGCATCATCGGACTGAGATTGTTGTCATTGCAGGCAATGAAGTGATACCCTTCCTGCAGGCTCATCCTGACATGACCCTCCAGCATGACAATGCCACCCGCCATACTGCTCATTCTGTGCGTGATTTCCTGCAAGACAGGAACGTCAGTGTTCTGCCATGGCCAGCGAAGAGCCCGCATCTCAATCAGATTGAGCTTGTCTGGGACCTGTTGGATCGGAGGGTGAGGGCTAGTGTAACGGTCGTCTTGTGGTGAATGAGCGGACCAAGGCGCAGCGGGTGATGAATACATAATGAATTTATTAAATGAAAGACGAAACACGAAGTACACTTGAATTGATTACAAAATAACAAACGACGTAGACTGACCTGAACATAAGAACTTACATATAGACAAAGAACGCATGAAACAGGAACAGACTACCTAAAACGAACGAACAAACGAAACAGTCCCGTGTGGTATACACAGACACAGGAACAATCACCCACAAACAAACAGTGAGAACAGCCTACCTTAATATGGTTCTCAATCAGAGGAAACGTCAAACACCTGCCTCTAATTGAGAACCATATCAGGCAACACATTAACCCAACATAGAAACACAGAACATAGACTACCCACCCCAACTCACGCCCTGACCAACTAAACACATACAAAAACAGCAGAAAACAGGTCAGGAACGTGACAGCTAGGGCCATTCCCCCCAGAAATGTCTGGGAACTTGCAGGTGCCTTGGTGGAAGAGTGGGGTAACATCTCACAGCAAGAACTGGCAAATCTGGGGCAGTCCATGAGGAGGAGATGCACTGCAGTACTTAATGCAGCTGGTGGCCACACCAGATACTGACTGTTACTTTTCACTTTGTTCAGGGACACATTATTCCATTTCTGTTAGTCACATGTTTGTGGAACCTGTTCAGTTTATGTCTCAGCTGTCTCAATCTTGTTATGTTTATACAAATTTTTACACATGTTAAGTTTGCTGAAATTAAACGCAGTTGACAGTGAGAGGACGTTTCTTTTTTTGCTGAGTTTACATTGAACGTCCACAGGGCAGAACCAATACCTTGAAGAGGCTAGTCCCCGACTGAAATGAGTTGACTATGAAATGTGGACAAAAGGTTGACAGTCAGTGTACTGTACATATCAATAATCACTAACATCATGTTTGATAAGGCGAAATAATGCCTTGGTCCCTAGTGCAGATAGGGTGTGATAAAACTATAGTGATAAAACTATTTTAACGCTGGACGAGTTAGGAGTTTTATTACTGCAAATGAATTACTTCCAAATGGACTAGCAGATTTACTGTATATCTTGCCATGCTGTACTGAAGAATAGCAAATTATTCATAAATGTCTGATCAACATTGTGAGAGCACAGTCATAATAATATGTTATTCCTGGAGTCTATGTTCAGTGTTGGAGCGTATGTGGGCATCTGATCTAAGTTTGGAGATTTCAAGCTCTCTAGAAGCAGCATTGCAACCAAATTATTTGCCACTGAAAAGGAGAGAGAGAGAGAGAGAGAGAGAGAGAGAGAGAGAGAGAGAGAGAGAGAGAGAGAGAGAGAGAGAGAGAGAGAGAGAGAGAGAGAGAGAGAGAGAGAGAGAGAGAGAGAGAGAGAGAGAGAGAGAGAGAGAGAGAGAGAGAGAGAGAGAGAGAGAGAGAGAGAGAGAGAGAGAGAGAGAGAGAGAGAGAGAGAGAGAGAGAGAGAGAGAGAGAGAGAGAGAGAGAGTGTACACCTACACAACACGGTAGTATCAGTTATTTCACAGTGTTGTCCATGGCACTTAGTAAAGTCATGTACTTGCATGATATTATTGCTGCTCTTTTGTATGCCCAAAAAGAGAAGACAGTTCATGCTAACATTATACAGTTTAGGACCAAGAGGTTTCAAAAACCCATAATGACTTCTCTTAGTATGATTTTGTCAATAGTGAGTCATTCGTTCACACGTGACTTGTTCTAATTGTACTCCTGTAATCCTTAACAATGAATCGTAAGGTTTATGTGTGAAAAGGAGTCTTTAACATGCCTAGTTATATAAGATATATATATATATACAGTACAGGACAAAATGCATATTTGTATTTTTCAAAAGGTAGTACAATGTATCCTTTAACTTTGACACAGTACACAGATGTGCTCAGTGGTCCCAGTGCAGAACATGGGGATATGTGAAACTTAATCCTCAGCTGGAGGAATCCCCATTTGCGCCAGCTATTAACTAGCTTTTTGGGTCCCACTGACTGGTAGAACACTTCAGAAGGGGCAGTCATGTGTGCTAGCAAGGCAGGGTTCCTGGGTTCAAGCCTGGGTGTGAGCCAAATCAGGAGGAAGTGGTACTCGCTAAGCAGCAGCGTGACATTCTTAACACCAAAAACTATGGTCGATGATGTGTAACCTGCCCGGCTTGGCCCTATAGTATGAATCAAGCTTGTAATTGGCAAATTATTTGCTTAACCTGAAATTATTGCTTAACCTGAAAAGGCCATGGCGGTGCACCTCATTGTCGCTTTCGTTCTCCCTCGGACCCCACGGCATCGCACAGATCTCCCGGTGACAGACGTCCATTAGTCAATCGCTCCAAAATGTTTTGTCACTTGCAGATTGGACTGTAAATAATTGAAGACAGCAATCTGTCGTAATACATCAGTGTTGACTCAAATGGCTTGATAGAAGCAATAAACTATATTCTCTTGTGACAGTCCTTTGTGGATTAGCTAGCTAGTTTAGGGCTGTTTGATCCATATAGCCTAGATTAGAAACCAAGTGGCTTTGCACTCAATCATATGCAAACGTAGGGCTAAGAAATATATTAATTGGAGTGAAGACTCAGGTTTCTATTCAATCGCAACTTTCCCCTGCTTTACATTTTCACTTTGTTTGACACTTTAAGTATTATTTTGCAGATTTTCATGATTCCAATTGTGTGTACTCTTGATGAGACAAGACACATGTTGTTCTTGACTTATTCTAGAAACCCAGGAGACATTTAAAAACACTCTTATCCAGAGCAACATACAGTAATGAGTGCATACATGTTCATACTTTCTTTAATCTCCATACTGGGTCCCCGTAGGAATGAAACCCACAACCCTGGAATTGCACCATGCTCTACCAACTGAGCCACATGGGACTGAGCCACAAGCATAGCCATAACTTTGTTGATACAGGTCAATGACCACATATTCTTTGATATTCACAGATTGAGGCTAAACCTAAGCCAGTCTCAGTCATCCCTGCACCTTTTCTCACCATGCACAACAGAACCCTGGCCATCATAGCCAATAGTCAAAAGTGGACAGAGTATACACCGAGACAAGCTGCAAACTAATCAACTCTGACTGGAGTGTCTGGGCTGGCAGTGGAACCTCTTTTGACGGGCACAGGGTGCAGCGGGTACTTCATCTTGCCGCACTAAAGCATCTCGCTGGCAGCTGTTGGCATGTGCTATCCACCTCATTGATCCAAGTGTCTGTGTGGGGCTGCATAATTCTGTTTAATGTATGAGGAGCGAGGGGCTCAGAGATTGTCAGAGGGAGTAGAAACTGATCTGCCCTGCCTCATACTAATGCCGTGTGGCAGCCCTCCCTGAGGGGACTGGGGGGAGAGGAAACCAGGGCAGGCAGCGGGAGGACTCACTCTGCCCATGCACATTCATCAAAGAGGGGCTGGAGAGAGGGATTACGCCCGGGTGGTGGAAGACCATGTCTCCAGGTGATACCCAATTTACAAAGGCCTTTTTAAAAATGAAAGTAAAGTCAGACCTTTGTGTGTGTCAGGTGAGCAGTTGAAGTGGTTGACTGTTGGTCAATCCAGAATCCAGAATAATATTAAAAGTATGAATGAAATGGAAATGTTGTTTGCACAAGCAGTAACACACTTCATTTTCTTTCGGGGGAATTTATATAAAATTCAAGGGCAGTGTGAGGACCGTACGATTTACAGAATATGATGGCAAAGTAAACCTCACAAGGCAGGCTAAAAGACTGGAGTGGCTTTTCTCCTCAGGACAGCATGTGGTGAATGTTGAAATCCACTCGAAGGTGAATAATGTCAGTAGGGCCTATTCATTTCATGCATTAATATTGAAATGAATTAAAACAAACATGGGTAGAGCCATCAAGCTAGCATTAACTGTACTATTAACAGCTGACTGCTTTATCAGTTTTTTGTTTAAAATCAAAGGCAGACAGAGAAAAGCAAATTATATTTGTGTCTATCACATTCTCTTAAAGGGATACTTCGGGATTTTGGCAATGATGCCCTTTATCTACTTCCCTAGAGTCAGATGAACTCGTGGAAACCATTTTTATTTTATTTTATTAAAAAAATGGACTTCCAGACATAGACTTCCAGACATTGCGCTAACGCTAGTTAGCATTTGCGCTAGCGGTAGTTAGCAACTTCCTTCAAACTGCACGCAAAGACATGGTATCCACTAATTCATCTGACTCTGGGGAAGTACTGTAGATAAAGAGCCTCATTGCCAAAATCCTGATGTATCCCTTTAACCCATAAACTACTGTTTATTGATTATTAAGGCATTCCGTACTCAGGGAATACTTTAATAAAATGTGAAAGTACTGTAAATAAACTGATAATACAGGTGAAAACCCTAAAGCAAAAACAACAACCTAATTAATGATTTATTGCACTACATTTAAGCAATAAGGCCAGAGGGGGTGTGATATATGCCCAATAGCCCTTAGCCGTGATATATTGGCCATATATCACAAATCCCAGAGGTGCCTTATTGTTATTATAAACAACTTACCAACGTAATTAGAGCAGTAAAAATACATGTTTTTTCATACCCATGGTATACGGTCTGATATACCACGGCTTTCAGCCAATCAGCATTCAGGTCTCGAACCACCCAGTTTATAATATCCAATAAGTAATTTTACATTAGGGATGTTGAATATATTTAATATGTAGAGTTATAGAAATAAACTGATGAGTTATACTGTATGTACGTGTGATTGAATTAGACAGACAGACAGATGCAGGCAAGCAGGCAGGCAGGAAGAGCAAACTTCAGGGTAAGTAGGTAGACTGACAACCCCCCTGGGTGCTTTGCATAGACTGGTTTGGTTTGAGAGAAATCTGGGAGGAAATTAGCTTATGAGGCTTATGAGGCAATGAGGCTCTTTATCTACAGTACTTCTCCAGAGTGGGTACTACTCCCCAGCTAGCACAGTGGATCTGGGCCGATTCCGACTGAGAGTTGGGGCACTCGGCTGAGAGTCAGACTCGGCCGACGTCATGTGGGCCGCCTTCGGCAGTATTACTTATGGCTAGGATGTTGGGATTGAGCTCGGGCCGATTCCGGTGTGAGTTATCTGCCCCAAATGTATTACTTGGGGCTTGGGCCGATGCGGGTGAGTGTTATCTGGCCCAAATGTATTACTTGAAGCTCGGGTCGATTGGGGCTACTCTCTAACAGATTATATACACTACCGTTCAAAAGTTTGGGGTCACTTAGAAATGTCCTTGTTTTTGAAAGAACTCATTTTTTGTCCATTAAAATAACATACAATTTATCAGAAATACAGTGTAGACATTGTTAATGTTGTAAATGACTATTGTAGCTGGAAACAGCTTATTTTTTATGGAATATATACATAGACTGATGCGTTTCAGAAGACGGTTCATTGCTTCTGGCCATTTTGAGCCCATAATCGAACCCACAAATGCTGATGCTTCGGATACTCAAATAGTCTAAAGGCCAGTTTTATTGCTTCTTTAATCAGGACAACAGTTTTCAGCTGTGCTAACAGAATTGCAAAAGGGTTTTCTAATGATAAATTAGCCTTTTAAAATGATAAACTTGGATTAGCTAACACAACGTGCCATTGGAACACAGGAGTGATGGTTGCTGATAATGGGCCTCTGTATGCCTACTGTATGTAGATATTCCATAAAAAATCTATCTGCCGTTTCCAGCTACAATAGTCATTTACAACATTAACAATGTCTACACTGTATTTCTGATCGATTTGATGTTATTTTAATGGAAAAAAAAAAGTTTTTCTTTCAAAAACAAGGATATTTCTAAGTGGCACCAAACTTTTGAACGGTAGTGTAATTAACATTTCATTATTTATTTTTCCATATTTTCTCATTGTTTCTGTGATAAAAAAAATAAAATTACATTTAAATTGAATTCTTTAAGAATCCTGCGTAGTATTTTACTGTTTTCATACTTTGTGCAAAGCAATTGATAAGCATTAAAAACGTTGTGGATGAAGCCTCCTGAGTGGCGCAGTGATCTAAGACACTGCGTCGCAGTACAAACTGTGTTGCTACAGATGCTGGTTTGAGACCCGTGCCGGCCACCACCGGGCGACCCACGAGGTGACGCACAATTGGCCTGAGTTAGGGGAAGGTTTGGCCGGCCGGGGCTGTCTTTGTCCCATCGTGCTGTGGCGGGCCAGGCACATACATGCTGACACGGTCACCAGGTGTATAATGATTCCTCCGACACAAAATGTTTTTTTTTTGGATGGCTAAAATTTGTATGTATAAAATTGTAATATTTATAAAGGCCTAAATCGGGTAATTTTGGATACATTTATTTAAATTTGCATCGGGCAGCTTCTTGGGGGATTCTGGTAAAATGCCAGCAAAGTCGGCTGAATTCCGGTAGACCCGACAGAAATGGCCCGTGGTACTTGGGCTGATTCTGGGCAGTCATTCATTTTGATTCCGGGCCGAGTCCGACAACCGATTCCGGGCCGATTCAATCAGTTCCGGCCCCCCGGAAGAGGGACGCTTCTGGGCGGATTCCTCATTGTTAGCTGGGTCATATTCAAATTGTTTATTTGTTAATTTGTGTTGTTTCCCTAAATCCACACCTATAATTATTAGACAAACTCCCCAGCATCACTTTAGACAGACAGTCTGTTGTGTTTGAAATTTTATTAATAGCAACATCAGAGTACTAAATGTACAGAGGACGAATCCAATGAGAATCGCATTTACAGTGCTTGCAAATACAAAGCTTAGAAGTACAAGAGTAACCAAATCAAGGTCACCTGGAAATTCAAACGTTACCAATACCTACAAAAAGAAGAGAGATGTGATCCATAAGACACAAAATAAAAGTTTACAACATTTAGCTGACACAGAAACTTACTGTTTATAGTACAGTCCTTCTGTGTGCGTATGTGTGTTTGTGTGTACTATATTCATAGATCTTATACAAAATTAACATAGGTACTCATTGATATATTAAACACAAATATAAAAGTTTAAGAGTCACAAAGTACAAATTTTCAGTTGTTATGGCAACAAGACTTCAGTCAGTTCTGTCTAGTAGTAGTAGTAGTATGGATTCTCGTGATTGTTTCTCTGAACAAATTGTTGTTGTGTGGCCCCGTGTGAAAAAAACACCAGAAAGAAAAATATGTCGTCTCGGTCAGGTGTATGTGTGTGTCTATCGTTTAGCTTTGTGAATGATTTCAATACCTGAAGAAACCTCTTCCCAATATCTCCCAGACATATATCGGTTTGGCTTCGTCTTCTCTGAGAGAGTGACAAGGCAATGCTGAGGCAATGCCTCACTGTCAGGGCGGACTCTGTTCCATTCTGATGACCTGTCCAGTGATAACCATGTATCGATTGAGTCGTGCTATCTCAAATATCAACGTTAAACCAGTCCAGATCAATATACACTCCATTTTCAAGGCGTCATACTGAATGTCAGTCTGAGGCCCTTTTTTGTGCAGTGGCATATAGCTATGCTCATAGGCAGATGCGTTTCATGTAACCAGACTCCGCTTGACCCAAAATGGCCGTATAGGAAACGGTGACGTCATTAAATGATAGTTCAAGTCATTGACACTATTGATAAGCACTGGTGATCATGTCAGTACAATAGCTCTTATGAATAGAAAAATAAAAACATGATCTGGGAGAAGAATCGGAGCCCTCCGTTTTAGATACAGTTTAAGATCACAATACGTGAAGTCATAATAACATGATGAGGGAAGCAGTGTGTGAACGAATTACCCTATGTAATGCAAAAATATGCACCCAAAAACAACCCAGACACCGTATTTATTCCCTTTCTCTAAGTATTTCAGAACAACTAGGAGTATCCGTAACCCCCCTGTGCCGTAACTAGCCTGTGGCCAGAAGAATTCTAATGATATCAATCAGTCACAATGTTCATTATGATAACATGTCCTCCCCCATCAGTATAGTGCCATATTGAAATACTTTAAGTCTGAACCCCCTGGCCTGTGATTAGACTGAGAAACAAGACAGATTGATTATTTTAGTTCTGGAGTGTTCATCATATCTCATAGATAGAAAAAGCCTCTTGGGCCATTGAGACGTCAGGCATACATTGAATAGGTCAGTAGGTCGTAATCAATTCAACTAATATTCAACACGATATTGACATGAAGCGAAATACTGCCCAATATGTGTGTGACATCTGCTTTCCTCTTGCTGATGGCACTGACTGACTGCATCCTTTTGTTAATTGACAGTTTGTTTGTCTTAGGTGACACATTGGGGACATTCTGTACCGTTAGTCAGGGATCACTGAAGAGCCAGCTAGAGCAGATATGTCTCTTATGTAGACATTTGTTTGTTCACAAAAGGTGTTCAGTCTTTGGTGTCAACTTCATATTTCTCTGATCTTACTCCCCCTCCCATTCAGAGTATACATAAGTCATCTTCACAGTCAAGTGGGCTAACTGTGAAATCTACAATGACACAAAATAGTCATGTTAATGTATGTCCGAGTTGCCTAAAATGATAACTTAGTGTTACACATTGTGAAAAATAAATAGGTTTTTCATGAGCTAGGTATGTTCTTTTGTGTTTCCTGATTTTGACCTGCCACAAGAATTGATAACCTCAAACCACTTTCTTGAAACACCAATACAAGGTAACAGGTCAAATGTGGAGGAAGGATGAGTGTACTGTGAACACGTTAGTGAACTACAGCACAGGTATGGTTCAGTGCATCATATTCTTCATAACAGATTGAGCAGAGAATCATGGTTATTGTAGTTGGCATTGATATTTCACACTGAGGGAAGAACTGAAATCCTGTGAGTGGCTTATGTCAAGTTACATTTTCTTTGCCATTCCAGTGCTAGTTTAGGTACTCAAGTGACGACCCTAAAGCCAGGTAGGTACACACTACATTTTGAAGTACTATGGGCGTATTACCATTCATATTTCAAGACACTTGAGAGAGTTCTGATATTAATGTTGCAAGGTGCAAGGCTTTCACATGTAACAATTTCACAGTATATCAGGAATTTAAGAAATGTGCATTCAGGACAATGTAATATCACGTTTTGATATTTGATTGAGAGCATATACGAACATCTGAGGCTTGTAGACAGCACTCGAGGAACCTTTCACATGAAAGGAATTGTGCCACTGATATTCCCATGATGTCCCAAACTTCCTTTAGAATATTGAGGCAAAAACACATTTATGCCAAAATAGTGTAGTATGTTAATGGCTTTAAACAATTATATCTAAAAATCGTATCCAAAGATGTTCATGAGAGGGGAGAATTTTGTGGAAAACAATTAGCGGTATTTCAGTCATCATCATATGAAAGATAGACATAATTACATACCCGATACATTTCAGTACCAGCATAATTTAAAAAAACTTGTTCTCTGCATATGCATCAGCAGGTGTCCTTTTTTCAATCTTGCCAGTGTTACCATTGCATCAATGAGTGGTTTACCATGAAAGGGGAGTGAAATATTTACACTAAAAACCCATTGAACCCTTAATCTTTTTTTTCTTTTCTACTCTACTTCTTTCTGATAATGTATCTATTGCTTCAACTCATGCTTAATAATATTGGGGTCATAGGTCTAATAGTTTTCCCTGCCTTTAAAGAAAAAAATAACACGTCTAGATCTCTAGAGTAGTTACATGTAGTAAATATTACAACACAAATTCTTTAAAAAGAAACTCAGTTTCAGTGTCTAACTTTCTCTCATTCCAATTATTATTGGGTTAACATTACTTCCCCTTTTCACCATGACTAATCATATTTCCAGAAGCAAATAGAATTCCTATGAAAATGGTGTGTCAGCATTTGATAATTGCACATTGTTTACCAACCAAACCCAAGGCAGCAGCATTCTGATCTCAACCTAGTATACAATCAAAATAACTTGTCACGTCTGTGTAGATTCTCATGGACGGTAGCTCTGTAACCTCTCACAACCCAAATCCTTTATCAGTATTTAAAATATTGCAGCTTCTATTTAAGTATTGTATTAGTTAGCTAAATATATAATACAAGTACTGCTTGAAAGTGCAGGTAGGAAGCTTGGCACAATGTTAGTTTGTGTTGTGAAAGAAATACTGTAGTTACACATGTAAACAAAGACACTATCCCCGACCTAGCTGAACCTTTCCCAAAAAGGGATAGGTCTTTAAAAATAGAACACACCTGTACACAAATAGAAGCAAATATATATAAAATACATTTACACATGTATAATATACAGTAATTTAGTAACCCTCTGACTATTAGGATAACACTCTTCATTCCAAAAATATATGTTATGTTGACACAACTCAACCTCAACGTACATGTTGGGCCGAATTGGCATTGTCATTCATGGTGTTTTGGTGTGTGAGGGGAGAGAATGGTGTACTTGGAGCCAATATTGCACTGCAGCCTCTGATCCAAGGTCAGTTCTTTACCCCTCCAGGTACATAAACATATGATTTTGTGATTTTGGTTAACTCATCTCGGACCTGTACTAAAGGTCTACTTCTGCCTTGAGCTCAGGGAACAGAATAGCAGAAGCCTGAATCTTGTTTGTCTCCTTGAGTAAGTGCAGATCTCAACCCGGGACAGAATCCAGTCCATCTTTACATCTGTACATTTTGCGTTCCACACAAAATAATTGCAATCGAGTCTTGTTGTTTTTTGTGCTTTCTACCAACCCACTAGTGTAATGAAAGATTTTTTCCATTGTCCAAGTCTCCTGACTTACCAAATATGGAATTGAATTAACTTATCAATTAATTAATGTATTACATGTGGCCCAGACTTATTGTTTTTGATTGGCTGCTCCCAATCCCCCTGGTTCTGCATCTCATTGATGATGCTGGAGGTTTTGACGAGGCAAACACACTGATATTCCAGCTGAGATTGTATTCCTTCATACAGTAGTGGTGAGGTTTAGGGAGGAACATTATTATACATGGTTGTGACTGCATTCACAGAGCAAGATATACAGCTAATTTGGACCTAATTTGAAGGGATACCTTTTAAAAAATTGCTGGAGGGGGATGTGCAGATGTCAATTTCTTGATTGCATGCATTTCTGAGATTATGGTATAGAAAAGACTACTTCCAGTTGTAAATACTTCACACACCTTTATAAATGGTGCCCTGTGTGAGGAGATGTTAATATGATCATTCCAATTATGATTTCAATTAGCATGTGCTTGATAAATACAACACAAAAAAAGTATTACAATTCCCCAAAAATACACACAATAGTGGCCTTAGCAGCACTGTTTGAAAAATCTGAACCTTAGTTGTTTTAATATATAATCACTGAATAATTAGGTACAGCGCATTAAGAATGTATTCAGACCCCTTCACTTTTTCCACATTTTGTTACTTTACAGCCTTATTCTAAAATTAATTAAAACATCTCAAATCTAAACACAATACCCTATAATGACAAAGAAAATACATTTTTGCAAATGTATTAAGTATTCAGACCCTTTGCTAAGATACTCAAAATTGAGCTCAGGTGCATCCTGTTAACATTGATCATCCTTGAGATGTTTCTACAAATTGAGCACCAGAGTTCCTCTGTGGAGATAGGAGAACCTTATAGAAGGACAACCATCTCTGCAGCACTCCACAGTCAGGCCTTTATGGTAGAGTGGCCAGACGGATGCCACTCCTCAGTAAAAGGCACATGACAGCCCGCTTGGAGTTTGCCAAAGGGCACCTAAAGGACTCTCAGACCATGAGAAACAAGATTCTCTGGTCTGATGAAACCAAGATTGAACTCTTTGGCCAGAATGCCAAGCATCACTTCTGGAGTAAATCTTGCACAATTTCTACAGTGAAGCATGGTGGTGGCAACATCATGCTGTGGGGATGTTTTTCAGAGGCAGGGACTGGGAGACTAGCCAGGATCGAGGGAAAGATGAATGGAGCAAAGTACAGAGAGATCAATGTTGAAAACCTGCTCCAGAGCGCTCAGAACCTCAGACTGGGGTGAAGGTTCACCTTCCAACAGAACAACGACCCTAAGCACACAGCCAAGACAACGCAGGAGTGGCTTTGGGACAAGTCTCTGAATGTCCTTGAGTGGCCTAACCAGAGCCCGGACTTGAACCCGATCAAACATCTCTGGAGAGACCTGAAAATAGGTGTGCAGCAACGCTCCCCATCCAACCTGACAGAGCTTGAGAGGATCTGCAGAGAATATGAGAAACTCCCCAATACAGGTGTGCCAAGCCTGTAGCATCATACCCAAGAAGAATTGAGACTGTAATCGCTGCCAAAGGTGTTTCAACAAAGTACTGAGTAAAGGGTCTGAATACTTATGGAAATGTCATATTTCAGTTGTTTATTTTAATACATTTGCAAAAATTTCCAAAAACCTGTTTTTGCTTTGTCATAATGGGGTATTGTGTGTAGATTGAGGGGTGAAAAAATTATATAATCCATTTTAGAATAAGGCTGTAACATAACAAAATGTGGAAAAAGTTAAGGGGTCTGTACACTTTCGAATGCACTGTAGTTGAGAGGAGATATTCAATATTTCTCACTAACCGTAATTGTCGAGTTTGAATAATTATATTCTTACAAGTTAATTCTAAATTTACACCCTTGTGCGGTACTGCTCATATCCTACCTCCACTCATAGTAACTTATCATGTCTTATCACTTGTGAATAATGCTTGGGATGGAAGATGAAATGAAGACTTACATATTAAACATGACCTGAGGCAGTATATATGTAAACATACTGCTAATCCTCTCGATTTTCCTTAGCTATCTGGATAACCATAACCATTCAGATTGAACTGACCACAACAGGATATAGGGTATGCACTGTTCGACAGCCATCGAGACAGAAGTTTTGAAGAAATGTAGTAAGCACAATCAAAAACAACTGAGAAATAGGTCATACCGGATGGGGAATTAATCTGGGCTTGGCTTCGATAAGTGTTTTGAAATTATCCCCTTTGCTTTAATATCTGATTGGACAGCGGCACGTCATTAACAGTCCAAACATCGTGTGGCATGGGAACTGCACTGCTTGGGTTGAGACTGACCTCTTTTTATGTATAAAAATAGACAGACTACTCTGGTTTTAAAATGGGACCTTAAACAATGCCTTAAATGTAAGTGTTGGATAAAGCATTTACCATTATTCTTTTTTTTTTTTCTTGGCCTCAATGAATAGTGCTTCATATAATAAACATTTTTGGGACTTTGCAACACAATTCTTAAAACTACATCAGAAAAGATATTCAAATACTTATAACATTTTTTTTCTTCACTTTTCTTTAAAAAAAGATGGAGTTGGGTTGATACAGAGTCAATATAGCAATATTTTAGTTGTCCATAAATTGTTGTCGAAAGTTCCTTCTGTACAGATTGTGGCACATAGTGGCATTATTGGCACATTGTTCAGTAATACAGCTCAGCTACTTCCACTGTGAGCAACGTCTCAGAGTCTCCTAGCTCTCCAAGGCAGCTAGTCTTCTTCAAGGTGTCGCTGACGTCAATGGTCTTCTCCTGCACATCCAGTAATATAGCTACACATTAACTCTAACTACATATCTAAACTACCACAGGTCTCTGGATAATAATATGAAGTGGCAGCGGTATGGCTGCTCGGTTTGTCATAATTTTTAGAAAAATAAATATCTTCATCAGTGTCCAGAGAGAGAGAGTTCCCACTATCTTACAAAATTGGCCATTGTTTGAGTCACTTCCTCTTGGTTGGAAAAGTTTACCAAAGTGTCCTGTGGAGAGAAATCATGACATACATCATTAAAATTGTCAAATTAGCTGTAGAAAATCAATAGGTTTGAAGCAGTAGTTGGAGCAAAATAAGAATTTATGTGTCAAACTCATCATAGAGCACATCAAATAGCCTACAGCATGTGCCATAACTCCCAGTTGTAAGTACCATGTCACAATGCACCCACACTGCAATACATAGTATATGCCCATCGAACTACCATGGCTCTCCATGTCCTTTAAGACTGCCGTGCTGGAAGGAAGAACTGGGGCGTTTGGGTTCTTTCTCTGAGTAAGACCAATGTTTGTATATATATATGATGGTCTTGGCCCTCTTCCTTCTTCTATGGTACCTGCAGACTTTCTATTCCTTTTTGAATCTGGGTCAATAACAGACGTGTTGCCCCCTGGTATTTCAGCCACACTCTGGGCCTGAGCATGTGTTTAACTTTCACGCTTTGAATTTCAAATGGAGTCAGTCCAGCCTATCTTGATGCATAAACAAATGCAGGAAAGTCAAGTGAAAGTGCCCCTTTCCCATAATAACAAAACATTCAAACAATATTGCACTGACCACATGAATGAGGGCTGCAACTTCATAAATGCTTAATATGTTTCATAAAGGCAAATAAAGACACACTAGGTTGTCGAAGGGAATGAATCAAACATAATCAAGCCTAAACTTCTAATAAACATATTGAATTATAATAGCTAATGAATGACTTTGATGATCTTGCCATTTAAATTGCATTTAGCAAGGCAGTTTATGAAAAATCATCGACGAAATAACAACCATATGCCAAGTTCCCTTCTATTCCCAAACTGGGACAAAATCACCCAGGGATCAAGGGGGAAAAGTGGTACTCACCAGAGCATAAATTCAGGAAGTCTATTCCACCTACGTGACGTAAAAAAAAGACTTCAGCTGGTCAGCAGGAGATCTCAAACCACTTCTCTGACACAAAGGCCACAGGAATCAGCTGCCTTTCAGTGGGAGAAGGTCTGTAGGACAAAGGATTGAGACAAAAAGACAGTGAAAACCTGATAGTTACTCATCAACTAAGTCCAGGACACACTCTTACAGAGGTACTTTGGAAAGGAAACAATACCAGTTACATTTGACCCTCTCAACAGGCTTGAATTTGACTCTCACGATAGTACCTTACTTAGAATATCTCAACAGCATGGGATATTAGGTGAGAAGGACATGTCCAATAAGAATCCCTATTGTAAACTATCTAGGGTGATGACAACTAGGGTATTAACTTCAGATAGAATGATTATAGATATTTGTTATTATATAAGGATATGCTTACCCATGCATTAAATGAAACTGAAACAGTAAATGACTCCACCAATGCAACAGACATAAGGTTCAAGATCTGTATTATCACATTTTCAATGTACCACATCAAAATAAATAAAAATAATAAACCCCAATGAGTTGTGCACAACCCATGTCCAAATTACTTGCAAGCTTGCTTATACTCGTTGGCGCGCGTTGGAGCTCAACAAAAATGACGACAGACAAAGTCCCGAAGTACTCCACCGTTGTAGTTACTCACTACTCCTAGATATTCCCTCAGTGAAGTATGGCAGTTCCGTGCAGGTGTCCTCACAATATCCCCAGCAAGCACAGCTATCAATGCAGACAGTGCTCCTTAGCAGCAACATATATCCCATGGAAACATGAACTCGTTAATCTTCCACAAGCAATTCTCTCCAGGTCTCGCACGTTGCTAGGCTAACCTCGAGGCTGTCAAATACCTCCACGATGAGACGGTAGCTTCAGTCTCTACTAAGTCTTTCTTAACAAAATAATAATACTCTCTTATAAAATAAAATCTGTATTTCCCTTCAAAACTCAGTAGGTATGGGTTTTGTTCTATTTTTATTGTCTTCTTTCATTGTTTTTCTTCACCAACACTGATAATGTCTTTCCAATCTCTCTTTCTTTCCCAGGCCTCCTGTTAACCAGGTCAACTCTCCCATTGGCCACAGCTTAACAAGCTACCTTACTGGTCAAAACTTAAACTTAAAAGTAAACCAACCCATTCACTTGTGCATTAAATAAATATTTCTTCAAAAGAAATGCATTAATGACATTACTATTCAGGAGCAATTCGAGCACCTTTTAAATCTAATACCAATTAGTTATAACAAATAAACTCTATACTTGGTTTTAACAAGGGTATTACACTCTCCCCCCACCAAAAATAGGCATGTCCTCATGACTTGTAAAGATACAAGGGAAATGTAATAAGTAAACATGTCAACTCTTAACTGTCTACAACCTACAGTTGAGACAAAACTTGTTAGATAATTGAAAAGGAGATACATTTGGGTTTCCCTTATCCAATCTACTTGTATAGTGTGGAACAATATCTGATAACTGGGGCTATACTTGGAACTCCAGATTTGTCATAGGTAAGTAATACAGAAGCTTTCTTTACTCAGTTCTTCTTATCCGTGGTTGTACAGTTTGTATTAGCACTTCATACCATACTCCGATGTCCACATCTTCTGAGTCAAAATTCTTCTCAACTTCTGGATTCTTAACCTCTTCAACTTTCTCATCATTCCGAGGAGTACAGTTTCCAAGTACAGTACTTTCTCTTCCTCCTTCTTTGCAGGGTCCTTCTACTAGGAGTTGGTTCTATGTTAACCACAGGTTCTAGGCACACTTTCTGCCCCAGTGGTAGCAGGTGATTCCGATGAAGAATCTTAATGGGTCCATCTCTACTTTCAGGCTTCAAACGGAACACAGGTTTGTTTGACATCTGACTTTCCACCACATATGGTGTAGAGGCCCAGCGATCTGCCTGCTTATGTTTTCCTTGCCGTCCTAGATTCCGTATGAGGACTAAGTCTCCAGACATAAGTTGCGTGTGGCGAATCTTATCATATCGCTGTTTGTTTTCTTGGTTTTGCTTTCCAGCAGTGCTCTCAGTAAGTTTGTAAGCAGCTTGTAAATCTTTCTTCATATCAGATACATACTTGATGTAAGTTCTCTCTGAAGAGCTGTCACTTGAGACTCCAAAACAGAAACAATCTAGCTTCACGTCCAAACATTAAAAAAATATGGGAAGTAGCCAGTCGCTTCATTCCGAGTACAGTTATATGAGTGCACTAGATGCCAAATATACTGACTCCAACTGTTCTTTCGTGTAGGATTAAGAGTTCCAAGCATGTTCAACAAGGTCCGGTTGAATCTCTCGGGTTGCGGGTCTCCCTGAGGATGATATGGTGTTGTCCTTGACTTCTCCACTCCAAGCATATTCAGTAGCTCACGGATGAGTCGACTTTCAAAATCTCTACCTTGATCACTATGCATCCTCTTGGATCGACCCTAACGGATGAAATACCTCTCCCACAATAATTTGGTGACAGTGGATGCTTTCTGATCCTTTGTAGGAAAAGCTTGAGCGTATCTTGTGTAATGATCTGTAATTACCAGAGGCCTCATTTATAAAACTGTGCAGAAGAATCATGTCAAAAGGTGGCGTACGGACAAAACACAGAAAGCTCTTACGCACAAAAATATTCTGATTTATAACAGTTAGCACGCACGTCCCACACCGGTTTCCCTTTATAAATCACAATCAACTCGAGATTTTGCGCACGTGAGCGAGTGTCTTGTTCCACCCTTTTAACGCCCATAGTTGCCTATAAATAGTCAGTGAAACGCCCCTAATTAATATTCATCCATACTGACTGCATGACGACAATGACGGAAAATCCCGACAGAAAGGCTAAATAAAGAAATTTCACCCAGTGTGAAATGGAAGTTCTTGTAGGGGAGGTTGAAGCAAGAAAAATACATTGTTTGGTGGACACAGTGTGGGCATTACAAATGCCAAAAAGGCGTTAGAGTGGCAGCATGTAGCGGACGCTGTGAATGCTGCTGGCTCAGAAGGTCGGACCCTCTCAGAAATAAGAAAAGTGGTCTGACATAAAAGCGGAGGCCAAAAGGCGCCTTACACAGACAAAGTGTTTGTGCCACGGGCGGGGGAAAGGGGACACGGAGCTCAACCCCCTTGATGAGCGACTTGCCGGTATTATTGGGGGATCCCTCCTGAGTGGAGTAGTGACGGAGGTGGAGGGGGACACAGACATGAAAGACGCACCGGATGATCCAGGAATGTAATTAGTATTCTCTCATTTAAAAAGAGTAAACCAAATGCATTCAAGTTGTGTTTAAACATTTATTTACACAAACAATTGACATTTTCTATTGTTTTTAGTCGCTGCGTGTGCCAGCGGGGTCGGTGGTCCTGCAGCTGAGCAGTCACTGAGTGCGCCCAGCCCCGGCATCTCCACTGCACCTCGTTCGTCACAGCCCTCCAGCGGCCGTGTTTTCACAGATGCAGTATGGCAAACGCAAAGAGACATCCTCAACGCTATTAATGAGGTTGTCAAGGAGTTGAAGTGGGACAAGCACGGCTTGGTTTCTGCGGGTGCTTCTCTGTAAAGCTGGGCCCACTATACAGCACAGAGATCCAAGAGAACAGCTCTTGGTAATCGGAACCGGCTCATAAGCCATTTATTATCATTGGTCAGTAAATCTTGCTGATCTCTGAAAATTCGCTCTCTCTGAATTCTTCCATTCGCCAAATCTTCCAACAGTGCCAAAGCAGCCATTGTGCGTCATTACGCATTGTATGCCTTTTTATACCCACCCATTTGATTGTCAAAGCTACCCAATTGCGTAAAACCTTCAGGTGTGGTAATTACCCTGATTGTAACTGACAATGACAGGGCCATTATCACATTGACAGTTCTGCGCAACGAACATGTGATAAATATATCTGAAACTGTGCACTCATATCTGCCTGACTGAGGCATCGAAAACGGCATCAGTTTAAACTTAATTTGTCCTACTGTTCAACTTATTATTCATGAGAATACATTTCATAACATGCAAGTATTGTTTAATAATTACAGATCCAATTAAATGTGATTCCCGATTAAACTATACAACATATTTGAGGGGTTCTTTTGCAAAAACAGATATCTCCATTTGTATTTATTATCCTAAATCATGTTTGTGTGAATTTTTTTGTAAATTCCAGGGAACTCTTCATATATAATACGTGAGAGGTAATATTTCGATTTATTTTACACAATGGTATCAATTTCAAAGCGTTTCTCGAGTTTCATCCTTCTGCCATCGGAGTCGTAGTTTCTCATTTCTCCAGTTTGTGCCCGTACGTATGGGTCAAAGTGTCCGTGGAGGACCATACATTCTCCCGTCAAGTTTGTTTTTTATAAATCCCAAAGTTTGCTTAGAAAGTGGTGTATGCCCTTCTTTTGTACCTACGCAACATTTATAAATGAGGCCTCTGGACATTCTCTGTGTTACTTGAGTAAGGCTCAATGGACAGGAAATCCATACACACAAGGTCCATAGGTCCATCACTTTGCATATGACCAAGCGGAGCAACTATCTTTAAAAGTGTTTTCCTCTGTACACAGCGAGCACAGGACTTACAGTACTCTTCTACTTCCATCTTCATGCGTGGCCGTGCAAGTCCATACGTCTTGTCAAATCCTAAATGACCTGAATCATCATGCAGCAACATAGTTCTGAACTTCTCTGGAAGAACTGAGCCCGACAAGTCTCGTTTGGCGGATGTGTGATCCTGTACATAACTCCATCTTCCATCTTTAGCTTCTCCCACTCTCTCAGGAGCAAAGAGATGAGTGGATGTGTGGTCTCGGTCACCCTGGTGATATCATTTTTTTAAGAGCAATCCACATCTCTCCTAAGCAAGGGTCTTCTTGTTGCGATGCAGAAAGTTCCATCGTGCTCAATCTGGGCATGTGAGACGTCAGCATGCTCAGGTTACAGTGTGCTTGAGGTACAGCATGCATAGAGGCTCCCAACTGATCCATCACTCTACTAGATGATCCAGGAGTTACTCTAACTACATTAGACATCTGGTACAAGGCTGTAACACCAGATGCAGGAATGTCTCTCCAATCTTGTTCCACTGCAGATTGCTGATGAGAGTGGCGAGATAAAGCATCGGCATCTATGTTCTGCCTGCCGGGCCTGTACTTGAGACTAAAGTCATAGGTAAACAATGCAGCTAGCCAACGATGACCAGTGGCATCCAGTTTTGCGGACGTGAGGACATTGTCAATGGGTTGTTGTCTGTTCTAACCTCGAACTTGACCCCATACAGGTAATCATGTAGTTTATCAACCACGGCCCACTTCAACGCAATAAACTAACTTGTGAGCTGGGTAGTTGCGTTCAGAAGCGGTCAGGCTACGAATCACAAATGCCACAGGATGCAGACGCTCACCTTGATCTTGGTACAGTACTCCACCTAACCCTTCGCGGCTAGCATCTACATGTAAAACGTATGGCAACTGAGGATCAGCAAAAGCCAACACAGGAGCTTTTGTGAGGCTTTCCTTCAATGTCTAGAATGCCAATTCACACTTCTCATCCCACCTTGATCCAAATGGTTGAGGGGTTGAGGTAGGCTTTCTCCTCTTCCTTGGACTTTCTTAGCAGAGGGAAGATATCCGCATAAGAGCTGATTCAGGGGGTAACTCACTTTAGAATAGTATTTACAAATCTTCTGTAATATCAACAGAATCCTAGGAAAGAATGCAGAGCAGTCAGTTTCAGGACTTGGCAACGTGGTGACAGCTTCACTCAGGACTTGGCAACGTGGTGACAGCTTCACTCAGGACTTGGTAACGTGGTGACACCTTCACTCAGGACTTGGCAACGTGGTGACAGCTTCACTCAGGACTTGGCAACGTGGTGACAGCTTCACTCAGGACTTGGCAACGTGGTGACAGCTTCACTCAGGACTTGGTGACGTGGTGACAGCTTCACTCAGGACTTGGCGACGTGGTGACAGCTTCACTCAGGACTTGGCGACGTGGTGACAGCTTCACTCAGGACTTGGCGACGTGGTGACAGCTTCACTCAGGACTTGGCGACGTGGTGACAGCTTCACTCAGGACTTGGCGACGTGGTGACAGCTTCACTCAGGACTTGGCGACGTGGTGACAGCTTCACTCAGGACTTGGCGACGTGGTGACAGCTTCACTCAGGACTTGGCGACGTGGTGACAGCTTCACTCAGGACTTGGCGACGTGGTGACAGCTTCACTCAGGACTTGGCGACGTGGTGACAGCTTCACTCAGGACTTGGCGACGTGGTGACAGCTTCACTCTTTGACGGGTCTGTAGCCATTCCATTCTGGGATATGATATGTCCAACATAGTTGACAGATGTGCAGCAAAAATGACACTTGTCAAGGGACAGTTTTAGGCCTTCACTTTTCAAGCGGTCTAACACCTTGAGTAACCTCTGCTCGTGTTCCTCCAGTGTCCTTCCAAACACGATTAAGTCATCGAGGTAAACAAGAACTTCGAGTAGGTTCATGTCTCCTACTGTCTTTTAAATGACACGCTGAAATGTTGCAGGTGCTCCGGAGACACACCCTGTGGCATCTTCTCAAATTGGTAAAATCCAACTGGACAGATAAATGCAGTCTTCTCTTTATCTGTGTCGCCCATCGGAATTTGATAGTATCTGCTTCTGAGATCTATAACACTGAACCATTTGCTCCCACTCAAACATGTCAGAGCATCCTCCACACGTGGGACTGTGTACTGGTCTGGAACAGTGCGCTTGTAGAGGGCCCCGGAATCAACACACAAGTGTATAGTGCATTCTTTTCCCTCACCACCACAATAGGAGATGCACAGGGGCTTCTCGACTCAGATATGATCCCAGAACTTTTGAAGTTATTAAGATGCTTCCTCACATCTTCAACATCAGCTGGGGACAAGCGGCGAGATCTGTCCCTAAACGGTTTGACTTCAGTAACTCGGATGGTGTGGTGAGTACTTTTTGAACAACCCATATCAAACTCATGTGTTGAGAACACTTCTTTCCATTCCATCATCTTTTCACATAACCTCTTCTTCCATCCCTCAGGCACTGGAGAGTCTTCAAAGTTCAATAAAGAAGACATCAGTATCTCAGATGAATCCTGCTTACTTTTCAATGGAACACCCGGAGCAACATCTACAGGAAACAGATGAGCAATAGGCGCACCACATTTCAGGGTGATCTCCTTTGTCGAGACATTCTGACAGTAAGGGTGATTCTTCTGGTCGACACAACTGCAACCGTCTGGATTTTAGGCCTCACTAGTAATTCTTCAGGGAACCGGGGTTCTTCAGGCCTCTATACCAGAAGGGTTTGAGTAGAAGGTATCCCAGGAAACTTTGGAATTCCAGTAACTCTCGCCTGCCCACCAGGTGGCAGGGTGACAGGTTTTGTCTGTGTGTACCAGACCGTTCCTCTCTTCTCATCATTATCAATTGAGCTTTCTCTCATATGCCTCCTTGATAGCAGGATGAACTTTGAGTGTGCTAAGGAAACCTTCACCTTCCTTTTCTCTGAAAGCAGTCATAAGTCTCTTCACTACAGACGTATTGGTGCCGAACAGAATAGACACATCACCTTTCATGGATGGATCGGGACATACCAACACATGTGCTTCCATGGTCTCTGCTACACCCACAACCGATCCTGAGAACTCAAGCATGAGTGACAAATAGCCATCATATGGATACTGATCAGAGCTAAGGCCCCAGATCTCTACATTTCCTATCGGAATCAATGGCAAATGCATCAGGTACTTGTCATAAAAGGATCTGTAAAGTAGAGTAATCTGAGAACCACTATCTAGTAAAGCTTTAGCATAGATACCTTCAATCTGTACAGGAACGACAGAACTTGGACCAACTAAACCTGTAGGTAGCATGTCTTTGATGTCTTCATACTTGTGGCACTTTGTGGAACATATCTTCACCGGGACGTCAGGCCGCTCCTTCACGTGGTCCCATAGACCGCTTTTGTTTGATTAGGCATGTGTTGACTTTCCTCAAGTTCTCTTCACCTTCACAGTTTCTCTTGAAATGGCCATCTTCTCAACATCTATAACAGAACACTCTGGGTTTGCTGTCGGCTCATATCTGAGTTCTTGTGATGGATTTACTCTCTTCTTTTTGCCTTTAAAGGCAACATCTGACCTTTGTGTGTCAGATTGAGCTGCTGTGACGTGAGCAGACATGAGACGCGTCATTTCAGTTTTTAAACCTTTTAGCTCTTTTCTCAGCACTTCTGTCTCGGGATATTAGCTTCTTTGCAAACTGTAGCAACAGGAACAACAGCTGATGACTTCACAACACTCTTTGTTGTGTTCCTGTCTTGAATCATGTCCTCTTCCTCCCTTACTTCTTGCAGCAGCTCAGTAAAGGTTGGTGGTTCACGCAACATATAGGTCATGCGAATACGAAGCGCAATCATGTCATGTAAGGATACATTTCGATACACAGTGTGCAGCAATTTGTCAAGTCTCAACAGGTAAGCTGAAAGCTTCTCTCTCACTCTGGAATGTGTTTCTGAACCTTACCATGAGATCAGGTGCACTTTCGGTGGTACGGAATGCAGTTTCTAGAGACTTCATGTATTCCATCGCTGTAGCATGGGGGTTTCCTGTCTTGAATAACCTCACAATGTCAGCAGTAGGCCCTTTAAGACTTTATATTATTCTCAGTTTTTTCACATTGTCAGTGCACTGCCATTCCTCTAGAAAATGGGTGGTTTGCTCAGCCCATGTGTCATACTCTTCCTCTCTACTAGGACTGGGTTTCACACCTGAGAACATACATAGCTTACGGTAACTCTGAGTCTCAGATGGCACATTGTTGCATTTCTCTACCAGTGAACTTATCGCAGTAACCAGTTCAATGTTGAGGTCAGCACCAGAGGGACTTACTAGGCCTTTAACATCAGCTACAGTCTTCCCTTTATGTCTTAGAAAGAATAATAGCTTTGCCTGAAAATCCTCATCCTCTCTCTCAACAGGAGATGTGACTTGTGAAACTACATGTACAGGCCAGGGACCCAACTCTCCAGGTATCGCAACAACACTTGGCACAACTATTTTGTTAAGGTTGTTTGATATCTCTACCAAAACATAATGCTTTTTAATCAGCTGAATAAGAACAACAACCATGCAGTCTAATTTTACCAAAAGCCTTAACATAAGTCAGCGTTTCCAGCAGAACCTCACATCATCTGTAACACTACTAAGGACAAATGCACGATTAGTAGCTAGTTTCTTTTCTCTACACCAGGTAACAATCTCTTCAACATCCATGTTGTAGGTTTATGCCTATACAGCAATGTCAGAAAGAAATCCAAAAATTAAATTCAAAATGTTCAAATAGTGAGTCAGTGTAGAATCTTAGTCTAGATGTCAGCAGTGAAAACAGTGAACAAAAAATGTACACCAGAGTCATTCTGAAAATATCCACCAACAATAACAAAAATCACGGACGAGCCCCCAAAAATGTAACCCTCTCACCAAGTGTTACGACTTCCGCCGAAGTCGGTCCCTCTCCTTGTTCGGGCGGTGTTCGGCGGTCGATGTCACCGAACTTCTAGCCATCACTGATCCATTTTTCATTTGTTTTGTCTTGTCTTCCTTCACACCTGGTTCCAATCCCATCAATTACATGTTGTGTATTTAACCCTCTGTTTCCCCTCATGGCCTTGTCGGAGATTGTTTGATTGTATGTGATTGTGCTAGTATGTGTTGGTGTGCAATGGGTTTTGTACCCACTTTTGTTATTTTATATATTTTGGTTTTTGGAGTTTGGTCAGCACTTATTAAACGACTCCGTTTATACCAAGTTCGTTCTCCTGCGCCTGGCTTCCCTGCCACCAACACGCACCCATTACACCAAGCTAGAATTTGACTCTCACGATAGTACCTTACTTAGAATATCTCAACAGCATGGGATATTAGGTGAGAAGGACATGTCCAATAAGAATCCCTATTGTAAACTATCTAAGGTGATGACAACTAGGTTATTAACTTCAGATATAAAAACAAAAATCTATAATCATTCTATAAGGATATGCTTACCCATGCATTAAATGAAACTGAAACAGTAAATGACTCCACCAATGCAACAGACATACGTTTCAAGATCTGTATTATCACATTTTCAATGTACCACATCAAAATAAATAAAAATAATAAACCCCAATGAGTCGTGCACAACCCATGTCCAAATTACTTGCAAGCTTGCTTATACTCGTTGGCGCGCGTTGGAGCTCAACAAAAATGACGACAGACAAAGTCCCGAAGTACCCCACCGTTGTAGTTACTCAATACTCCAAGATATTTCCTCAGTGATGTATGGCAGTTCCGTGCAGGTGTCCTCACAATATCCCCAGCAAGCACAGCTATCAATGCAGACAGTGCTCCTTAGCAGCAACAGATATCCCATGGAAACATGAACTCGTTAATCTTCCACAAGCAATTCTCTCCAGGTCTCGCACGTTGCTAGGCTAACCTCGAGGCTGTCAAATACCTCCACGATGAGACGGTAGCTTCAGTCTCTACTAAGTCTTTCTTAACAAAATAATAATACTCTCTTATAAAATAAAATCTGTATTTCCCTTCAAAACTCAGTAGGTATGGGTTTTGTTCTATTTTTATTGTCTTCTTTCATTGTTTTTCTTCACCAACACTGATAATGTCTTTCCAATCTCTCTTTCTTTCCCAGGCCTCCTGTTAACCAGGTCAACTCTCCCATTGGCCACAGCTTAACAAGCTACCTTACTGGTCAAAACTTAACTTAAAAGTAAACCAACCTATTCACTTTAAATATATATTTATTCAAAAGAAATGCATTAACAGCATTACAATTCAGAAGCAATTCGATCCCCTTTTAAATCTAATACCAATTATTTATAACACTATACTTGGTTTTAACAAGGGTATTATATACAAGAGGGATTTACACCATTTCCCAAAGATAGGGCCAGGATTTTTTCCCAAATATGTGATTTTACCAGGAAAAACTCATAACTAACTCAACAGTGAGAGGGAAGCACTAACACAAACAGTGATCAAACTGACCCAGAAACCTAGAGTCAAGAGCAATTTAAAGCCGACATACCTATTTCCATTGTAGGTGGTCTTGTATATAGGGGTCTGCTGGATCATCTCGTCCGTGTAGACGGGCACGGCGGTGCGCACACACTCGTGCGAGCACTGCAGGCTGTCGTTGTAGGCGGTGAAGATGTCCACCTTGCTGGGCACGCGGGCGGGCGTGAAGTCGGTCAGGTTCTGACAGCTCTCCTCCTGCTGGTGGATCTTCCGCTGATGGCTACTGTGACGGCCATTCCCCGACTGTGCACAGCTACAAAAACACGTACCAAAGACAAAAAACAAACATAAAATCATACCTTGTACCACCGGATGAGTGGCTCTGGTAAAAGCTTCATTGCCATTTCAAAAGTGGTGTATTGTGTGTCGGGAAGTAATTGCAAAGTAAAGGAATCTTTCCTACCAGTTTTTAAGGACAAGTGTAGTTATCAAGGCTGCGATGACCATAATGAGAGACACAGTGATTGTAATAATCTGGTGAACTGCCAGACCTGCAAAGAGACAAAGACACAAAACACACAGAAACGCTTAGTTCCTGGGAACTGTTTTAAAGGCAGGTGGTGATTTGCCATGTTATAGAAAACTATATAGTGATTTTTTAAAGATGTTTTTGAATGAGGATATGTGCTCCACATTGCACATAGGGTGACCACATGTCCCGGATTGTGTGGGACAGTTACGCATTTTGTCCCGCGTCCTGCAAGCAAACCATCATGTCCCCCATTTTATCAACAAATTCAAACACCACTCATTTAGAAAAAAAGGTTGATTTGTCCTCTATTTCAGTCAAAATGTTCAACCTGTCTCTTGAAGTCACGTTGCGCTTATGAAAAGATACACACTGAGTATACCAAACATTAAGAACACCTGTTCTTTCCATGATTTAGACTGATCAGGTGAATACAGGTGAAAGCTATTATCTCTTATTGATGTCACTTGTTAAATCCACTTCAATAAGTGTAGATGAAGTTGAGGAGACAGATTAAAGAAGTATTTTCAAGTCTTGAAATAATTGAGACATGGATTGTGTATGTGTGCCATTCAGAGGGTGAATGGGCAAGACAAAAGATTTAAGTGCCTTTGAACGGGGTATGGTAGTAGGTGCCAGGTACAACGGTTTGTGTCACGAACTGCAACGCTGCTGGGTTTTTGACGCACAACAATTTTCCGTGTGTATCAAGAATGGTCCACCACCCAAAGGACATCCAGCCATCTTGACAACTGTGGGAAGCATTGGAGTCAACATGGGCCAGCATCCCTGTGGAACACTTTCGAAACCTTGTAGAGTTCATGCCTCGATGAATTGAGGATGTTCTGAGGGCAAAAGGGGGGTGGGGGGTGGGGGGTTCAACTCAATATTAGGAAGGTGTTCCTAATGTTTGGTATACTCAGTGTCAGGGGCGCAACTTTGGTTTTAGAAGTAGGGGGGGGATATTATTATTATTATTATTTATTTTTTATCAGCCGGATAAACACTCCAAACATCCTACCCGGCCGCTCGGGGGCGTCCGCAGGGCCCTAAAGCACACCGTTGCCTCGTTTTGTATCACATTCCAATTATAAAACTGGCGGGGGACAAAAAAATGCAATTTCAGAATGTGGACATGTCCCCCCCGTACCCAGTGAAAGTTGAGCACCTGCTCAGTGTATGGATGTGGTAGCCTAAACCTACTGGTAATGTTAAACACTCGTTGTTGAGATCTAATATTCTGCACAGTGCTAAGATGAGACGTAGGCCAATATCATAGGCCTATCTTCAACTAATCGTATTTATAAAATCCTTTCGAGCTTAGGCTTACCACTTACAAAAAGTAAGTAAATAGCCATATTAGACTGACTGATATAAGGTAATTTAGGCAACTTGTGAGGCTCTCCAGGCTCATTAGTTGCTCATTCAACATATTTTCTGCAACTTTTTCATAAAACAGCCACGTGGTCTCTCATTTCTGCATCACCAAATTTTCCGGGAGGTAAAAGAGTAGGCTAGGTGCGCTTCATTTGCTCATTCAGTGCAACAGACTGCAGGGGTGTAGAGCTGCCGGAGCGTCGGTGGCTCCACCACTTCTCCCAACGGTGCTTGTTTAGTAAAGTTAGACTAAAGCTGAATAAATGTCTCAGAAGTTCACACAATGATTAATTACTATTCTACATAATATAACCAAATATAATAGCATAGTATAACATTACTAGCTAGGTTTCCATCCAATTTGCGACAGATTTTCATGCGAATATTCTAAAATCTGCATAAAACAATATGCAAATTTTTCCAACAGAGATGTGTTTCCATCACACTGAAATGTTGCAGTTAGTGATGACATAGTTCACATAATAATAACTTTTGCCATTAAATTAAATTCCCATGTACCAAATGAAAAATACAAGTTAAGTGATTTCCAGCGCATTTTCAACTCTACTGATGGTTTTGTCACAAAAACTGTTGCATTATACAGCAAACATGCCCACTCTGGTCTTGGCACATGTGCTCTAGCCAACAGCTGGCAGATACAGTGCAGGTAGGCTACCTACATTATGAGATTATTATGGAGAAGAGGGATATTATTTGTATTTGTCAAGCATCGATCATCATGTCACCAGAATAAGACTCTCGATATTTATTGGAAAGGAGCATCAAATCAAATCAAATCACATAAAATTGTATTTGTCACGTTCTGACCTTAGTTCCTTTATGTCTTTATTTTAGTTTGGTCAGGGCGTGAGTTGGGGTGGGCATTCTATGTTGTTTTTTATGTTTTGTTCTATACGTTATATTTCTATGTGTTTGGCCTAGTATGGTTCTCAATCAGAGGCAGGTGTCGATCGTTGTCTCTGATTGAGAATCATACTTAGGTAGCCTGTTTTCCCACTATGGGTTGTGGGTAGTTTTCCGTTTTAGTGTTTTCACCATTCGGGACTGTTTCGGTTTTCATTTTGATTCTCTTGTTCTTTTTGTATTTTGTATTCATTCTCATTAAAAGTTATTATGGATACGTACCACACTGCATTTTGGTCCTCCTCTCCTTCCACCAACGAAAGCCGTTACAGTATTAGGCAAATGCACCGAATACAACAGGTGTAGACCTTACAGTGAAATTCTTACTTACAAGCCCCTAACCAACAACGCAGTTTAAAAAAATACAGATAAGAATAAGAAATAAAAGTAACAAGTAATTAAAGAGCAGCAGTAAAATAACAATAGCGAGACTATATACAGGGGGGTACCGGTACAGAGTCAATGTGCAGGGGCACCGGTTAGTTGAGGTAACATTTACATATTGCACATTCACCACCCTGTGAAGTTCATCATAACTTATTTCATCTGTAGACACATTTTTATTATTTTTATTTAACCTTTATTTAACTAGGCAAGTCAGTTAAGAACAAATTCTTATTTACAATGACGGCCTAGGAGCAGTGGGTTAACTGCCTTGTTCAGGGGCAGAATGACAGATTTTTATCTTGTCAGCTCGGGGATTCAATCTAGCAACTTTTTGGTTACTGGCCCAACGCTCTAACCACTAGGCTACCTGCCTCCCCAATAATAAACTGCATGCTTTCCCGAGTCATAGTGGGAGGACCACACAACATATCATTGCATGACTCCAAGTTTACTTCAATATGATGGTTATTATTTCAATATTTGCGCATAAATGCGTTTCGACCGACATTTCTCGCATAATTAAACAAAAATATCCAACTATGTCGTAGGAACAAATTGTCTGTCTGCATTTATAAAATTGTAGTGGCATTTCATGTTTCCATTAGCCCTGGCGTGACTTTTTTCATGAGTCAGGTAATTAATCTGCATGGAATGCTTGGATGGAAACATGTTACACACACACAAAAAACACGTTTCATATGAGATTTTAGGATGGTTAGCTGAAGAGTCAAAACAAATTATCCTGTGGCCAAAACTCAACAGGGTGTGCAACTAGGCAGAATGTGCTTTGATGCTGCCAAATGTTTTTATTAATGTAGGCTACACTGTCCCGCAAATGTCCCGCAAAATCATCCTGTTGTCCTGCATTTGCGTATTTTATATGTGGTTACCCTAATTGCACCAAGGGCAATCAACTCAAAGTCAGAGGAAGATATCTGTGGAGAGTTTTATTGATAAAGATATCATTATTCTCTTTATTAAATAACAGAACTTTAAAATATTCAATCGAAGCCATGCAACCACATGTTCGATTAGAGTTCTTTTATAACTTTTACAACTTCTCTTGAACTAGTGGGAACCTTTAAACTTCCTTTGAGTTTCTTAACACTTTCCTGATTCCCTATTAGTGAATTCAAAGCCCTAATGCTTGTCACTTGTCAATGTTTGTCAGTTTACCTCAAAAATACCTCTAATTCAGTTGAAATACAAATATACATGTTTTTATCTTTGCCCAAGCGTATTTTGATGGACCCAGACAGTTTTTAAGTTCATATTTTGAGTTAGCTATGTTTCAACAGGCTCTGGCATGGCTTGCATTAGCCTCATTGGACCAAAATGAATTAAACCAATGGGGAATGTTACATTTTGTTTTCCTCACCACACATTTAAATGATAATGTTTTGAATATTGAAGTCTGTATATTTTGAATTTTGAATCAATTCAATTCATGTATAACAACCAATTATTTATATATACACTAGATGACTGATAAGTGGCGCTGTGTTGAAGCCACCGTGCCTCCATCTTGGCACTGCCCCACCATTGTGTTGAAGCCACCGTGCCTCCATCTTGGCACTGCCCCACCATTGTGTTGAAGCCACCGTGCCTCCATCTTGGCACTGCCCCACCATTGTGTTGAAGCCACCGTGCCTCCATCTTGGCACTGCCCCACCATTGCCAGCAGCATACTACCCTGCATCCTACTACTGGCTTGTCTCTGAAGCCAAGCAGGGTTGGTCCTGGTCGGTCCCTGAATGGGAAGCCAGAAGCTACTGGAAGTGGTGTAGAGGGCCAGTAGGGGGCTCTCTGGTCTAAGGAGACATTTCCCTGCGTAGGGTGCCGTCTTTCGGATGGGGATGTTAAACAGGTGTCCTGACTCTCTGTGGTCATTAAAAATTGCACAGCACTTATCGTAGGGGTGTTAACCCTGGTGTCATGGTTAAATTCCCAACCTGGCCACCTAATCATCCCCCTCATTCCTAATTGGCATATATCACTCCACATCCCTCCACCTGATGGCTGATGTGTGGTGAGTGTTCTGGCACAATAAAATGGTCGCCGTGCATCACCCAGATGGCTACTACACATTGGTGGTGGATGAGGTGAGTTTCCCCCTACTATGTAAGACGTTTTGAGTACTTCAGTTGGTAAAAAATTGAAATTGTTAAAAAATATATTTTGGAAGCTATAGAAATGCATTTATAAGTGTCTACATTCGTTTTTCGCCACATGTATTATATTACAGACACCTTAAAGTATACTTTAAATTATATTATGTGAGCAAAACATAAAAATATAGATTTCTTTTTTAAATAAAATATTTTCCTTAAAGTATCATTTTGTTAGATTTCTAATGTTACTGTACCCACAACAACAACAAAGCCTCTCAACTGCCAATACGTAGCATCAGCAATCCAGGGTTTATATACAGTGCCTTCAGAAAGTATTCATACCCCTTGACTTATTCCACATTTTGTCATGTTACAGACAGAATTCAAAATGGATTGAACGTCATTTACAAACCCAAAATCGGATGAACACGGAAACTGATTGGATTTACAAAAAGTCATCAAAGGAAGGCCATTTAATATTTTTTTCACCCAACTTTAAATCTAATAACATGGTGAAATGTTTTGTTGATTTCATGTTGAATTCACATTAGTTGACAACTCAACCAAATGCAAATCAAAACTAGACGTTGAACTGACATTTGTGCCCAGTGGGAAGACTGTAATGAGAACAAAAAATAAACATTTGCACATTTCTACAGGGCAAATTACATTGTCCACAGTGTTGCCCCCTTTCTGAGTTGTGTGTCACAACCCTCCATCCCTAAATCTCCCTCCACCAATCGCAGCCTTGCTGTTGCACAACGCCAATTCACAATAATTCACCAGTAGTGGGCCACACGCAGCAGAACGCAAAGCCCTTCATGATGAAAATGTCCTCATGGGCCCATACATCCAGACCCTCTCATCAGCCAATTGGCTGCTGATCCAGGCCAATTTGTCTTCAGAATATCTCAAAAGGAGCTGCCACTCCTCACGGACGTGCCAGCGCTCGTGGTGACTGCTAGCTGGCTAGTGCTACTCTAGCTCCCTCATTATGCTGCATATGCACTTGGATAGCACACTTCTGTGGGCAGGGCACAAAGCAGCCAGGTCAACCTTGGACGACTGATATCTCTGGTTGGCTCAGGAAAGCCTCCTTTCCTTCGCTGCAATCACAGTCCCTCTGCAGCAAAGGCATTCACTTATCTGGCATTTGCATTTCTCGCTCTCGCTCGGCTCGCTCCTCTCCCTCCCTTCCTGGCTGACATCAAGGCTGAAGTTGAAAGTGTGGAGTAATAAATTAACAGCTGTCCAAGTTCATGGATAATATAGCTTGCCCTTGAACTTGATCAATAGTCTACGTCTCCATAGAGAATTTTTCGTTTTACAACTGTGTCAGCGTGAAAGGCTTCTCTGGCAGAGATTTCCGGCTTAATACTATACCAAATCAATATTAGTCTGAAGCCCTGGCCATAGAAACCCAGTCTTAGGTCTCATTTTGACCTAATTTCAGGGCAGTGCATTAAGAAGAAAAGATCAAGTCAGATAATGACTCCACTGACACAACCGAGAGTCAGTCCAGACTATTCTCTTTTCCCATCCAGACCTGCCAGCTGAAGGGAGAAATATTTGGCCCTGCTAGCTCAAACTCATTGTGCTCTGGCAGCGAGGCTTAAAAATCACCTTTGGCAGTCACCTTGCTTTAGAGGTGCTGGGTTAGGTTTTGTTTGGACGAATCAGTGCCAGACAAGAGAGGGGGAGAAAAGAGAGAGAGGGATAGAGAGCTACACCAAGGCTCCCAGAGAGAACAAAATGAGGTTTTCACCTTTGTGGTCTTGACAGTTTGATGAACATGCCATTGACAAGCATGGTGTTTTAATAAAATCGCCCCCACTACCTGCCTTTATTAAAAGAATAGCTGGTGCAGCCCACGTTTGTTGCTGATATCATATTCTATCAAACACATTCAGCTTAACATAAATATATACCTATGTCTATGCACATCCAGTTCATTAAATAGTAGTGGATACAAGCCAAGGCCAGCATCCCAGAGTCGCCTCTTCACTGTTGACATTGAGACTGGTGTTTTGCGGGTACTATTTAATGAAGCTGCCAGTTGAGGAATTGTGAGGCATCTGTTTCTCAAACTAGACACTCTAATGTACTTGTCTTCTTGCTCAGTTGTGCACCGGGGCCTCCCACTCCTCTTTCTATTCTGGTTACATTCAGTTTGTGCTGTTCTGTGAAGGGAGTAGTACACAGCATTGAATGAGATCTTCAGTTTCTTGGCAATTTCTCACATGAAATAGCCTTCATTTCTCAGAAGAATAGACTGAAGAGTTTCAGAAGAAAGTTCATTGAGCCTGTAATCAAACCCACAAATGCTGATGCTCCAGATACTCAACTAGTCTAAAGAAGGCCCGTTTTATTGCTTCTCTAATCAGAAAAAAAGTTTTCAGCTGTGCTAACATAATCGCAAAAGGGTTTTCTAATGATCAATTAGCCTTTTAAAATGATAAACTTGGATTAGCTAACAAAACGTGCCATTGGAACACAGGAGTGATGGCTGCTGATAATGGGCCTCTGTACGCCTATGTAGTAGATTTTCCATAAAAATCATCTAAAATAGTGTCCAGCTACAATAGTCATTTACAACATTGACAATGTCTACAGTGTGTTCCTGATAAATTGTATGTTATTTTAATGGACAAAAAATGAGTTTTTCTTTAAAAAACAAGGACCTTTCTAAGTGACCTCAAACTTTTGAACGGTAGTGTATATCTGTGGCAAAACACCACAGCCAGTTGATAAAAAGCTAGCAACACTATAGCTCTTAACTCAGCCTGGTCTCATAGACTAGACGTAGCATAGTAAATGTAAATGTAAATCTGAATATGATATGTTATGTTTGGTATGGTTACATAAGACAGAAGGTTACTTAACCTCTCTTGGGTACGTGAGACGTTAGCGTCCCACCTCTTCAACAGCCAGTGAAACTGCTGGGCGCCAAATTCAAATACAGAAATACTCATTATAAAAATTCAGAAAACAAAACATATTTTACATAGGTTTAAAGATTAACTTCTTGTGAATCCAACCACGGTGTCAGATTTAAAAAATGCTTTACGGCGAAAGCATACCTTACGATTATTTGAGAACATAGCCCACTAGACAAATCATTACAAACAGTAACCAGCCAAGTAGAAGAGTTACACAAGTCAGAAATAGAGATAAAATTAATCCCTTACCTTTGATGATCTTCATATGGTTGCACTCAGCAGACATTCATTTACTCAATAAATGTTGCTTTTGTTCGATAAAGTCTCTTTATATCCAAAAACCTCCGTTTTGTTTGCGTGTTTTCTTCAGTAATCCACAGGCTCAAACGCAGTCAAAACAGGCAGACAAAAAAATCAAAATTGTATCCGTAAAGTTCCTAGAAACATGTCAAACGATGTTTATATTCAATCCTCAGGTTGTTTTTAGCCTAAATAATCGATAATATTTCAACCGGACAATAACGTCGTCAATTTAAAAGGTAAACAAGAAAGGCACTCTCTCGGTCTCGCGCATTAAAAAGCTCTGTGACACTTTAGGGTCCACTCATTCAGACTGCTCTTACTTCCTCATTTTTCAGAATACAAGCCTGAAACAATTTCTAAAGACTGTTGACATCTAGTGGAAGGCATATAAACTGTAATGGCATTGAATAGAAAACTACAAAACCCCACAAAAAAATACTTCCTGAATGGATTTTTCTCAGGTTTTCGCCTGCCAAATCAGTTCTGTTATACTCACAGACACTATTTTAACAGTTTTGGAAACTTTAGAGTGTTTCCTATCCAAATCTACCAGTTATATGCATATCATATCTTCTGGGCCCGAGGAGCAGGCAGTTTAATTTGGGCATGCATTTCATCCAAAATTCCGAATGCTGCCCCCTACCCTAGAGAAGTTAAGGCAAAAATGAAAGTAGGGTGTTTGGTCGGGTTGGATGGATGGGTGGGCATATAACGCGAATGTCTAGCAACCCAAAGGTTTGGTGTTCAAATCTCATCATGGACAACTTTAGCAACTTAGCAACTATTATTACTTTTGAGCTACATTGCAACTACTTAGCATTGTAGGAAACACTTACCCTAACCTTAACCTTTTAACCTAACTCCTAACCCTAACCTTAACCCTGACCTTAATCCTAGCCTAGCTAACATTAGCGTTAGCCACCTAGCCAATGTTAGCCACAACAAATTGCAATTAGTAACATATTATACAATTTGTAATTCATAACATATCATACAAAACGGATGATGGACATCCACAAATTAAAACATACTATACGAAATGTAACATATAGTGATTGAAGTGGGCTGGATTTACATTTACTATGTTACGTCTACCCCAGGCTGCTTAACTGGCCAAAATAAGAACCATACTCTAGCCAACCTCGATAAAGAAACGGGACACTGATATTGAGCTGAAAACTCTTGCCTGTTAAGTCAATGGTACCAGAAGCAAACAGTGTATTTAGTAAAGAAGCCATCCACCCTGTGCTCTCCATAGAGATAGAGATGACTCATCTTTGTCTCTGTGCCATTGTAGCATCTGTGACAGCATACAATAGGCAGTCCCATTCAGGCAATTTCCATTTTGAAGTAGTCAATTTTCTTTGTCACGATTGGCTGATCCCTCCTGATGACCCAGTTGAACATAACTCACCCAGTTGACTACATTAAAATAGTGGAAGCCCTCATTGGCGCTGCCCATGTTACAATGGCTTTTTGGCCACTAAAGGCCTCTATCATTCTCTATGATGCTCCTCAATAACTGAACAATGGCTTGGCTTCACATTACAGCTGTTTACCCTCTCTCACATCTGTGTTCACAATGGCAGAGCCTGTCAATTTTACAGCCTGGCTATTTGAATTGCTTGTGGGCATCGATTTGATACTGTTATAATACCATTTGTACACAGACCGCCTTCGAGCGGTTTGTCCTCCCAAAATTGCCTCAATAACGAAGGCATAGTTAAGGCATAGTTAAGGACTAATGCCACCGTACGGCTGCATCCGCTAGCAGCTTAAAAGCTCATGAAAAATGTAAATGGAGCCGTTGTGGAGCGCGAGCCTGCCAACGCACTCCCTCCCACCCACCCACTGCAAATGTCCGGAATCTGCCTCTCATTTATAATGCATTAAACTTCCTGGAGAGTGTGAGGGGTGACATGTAGTAGAACCCACCTATCCCCTCCGTTCTCCTCCGTGGCCCCTCTCCAATCCATCCTCCCATGCGTGGTACTTGAGGGAAGAGAGGGATGGGGCGGGGGAAACCTTCTATCGAAGTCTGCTGATGGCTCGCAATGGCCAATTAACACTGATGTCAAATTGTCAATCTGGCCTGATTTCCACTGAGTCACCGAGCAATCTAAAACACTTACAGAAGAAGAGAGGATGCTTTGAAGAGAGAAAGTGGAGAGAAAGAGAGTGACAGAGAGAGAGATAGAGAGAAGAGAGAGAAAGATCAGAGCCAATTATTCAAAACTCCTTTTCTCCCAATGTCAAAGGCAACACTGCATAATTCAATCACTCCGGATAGCAAACTTTGACAGGAAAGGAGAGGTGGATTCTTGCTCATGTTCCGCTAATTTTATTACTGACCAGGAAATGCAGTTGTCCTTCATGCTTGTACTTTATTTGGGGAAATTTAGCTATAAAAGACTGGCCTGCTCATCTTCTAGTTAACTAAACTGAGGCTAGGAAACACTGTCACCATCGATAAATCCACGATAATTGAGAATTTCAAAAACCATTTTTCTACGGCTGGCCATGCTTTCCACCTGGCTACCCCTACCCTGGTAAACAGACCTGCACGCCCCACAACAACTTGCCCAAGCCCAAACCCAAATCCAGATAGTTGATGTTCTGAAAGAGTTGCAAAATCTGGACCCCTACAAATCAGCTGGGCTAGACAATCTGGACCCTCTCTTTCTAAAATGATCTGCTGAAATTATTGCAATCTGAGATCCCCAAAGAGATCCCAAAGAGATAGTCTGAGATCCCCGAAGATTGGAAAGCTGCCGCGGTAATCCCCCTCTTCAAAGGGGGAGACACTCTAGACCCAAACTGTTACAGACCTATATCTATCCTACCCTGCCTTTCTAAGGTCTTCGAAAGCCAAGTTAACAAACAGATCACCGACCATTTCGAATCCCACCGTACCTTCTCCGCTATGCAGTCTGGTTTCCGCGCTGGTCATGGGTGCACCTCAGCCACGCTCAAGGTCCTAAACGATATCATAACCGCCATCAATAAGAGACATTACTGTGCAGCCGTATTAATTGACCTGGTCAAGGCTTTCGACTCTGTCAATCACCACATTCTTATTGGCAGACTCGACAGCCTTGGTTTGTCAAATGACTGCATCGCCTGGTTTACCAACTACTTCTCAGACAGAGTTCAGTGTGTCAAATCGGAGGGCCTGTTGTCCGGACCTCTGGCAGTCTCTATGGGGGTGCCACAGGTTTCAATTCTTGGGCCGACTCTTTTCTCTGTATACATCAACGATGTTGCTCTTCCTGCTGGTGATTCTCTGATCCACCTCTACGCAAACGACACCATTCTGTATACTTCTGGCGCTTCTTTGGACACTGCGTTAACTAACCTGCAGACGAGCTTCAATGCCATACAACTCTCCTTCTGTGACCTCCAACTGCTCTTAAATGCAAGTCAAACTAAATGCATGCTCTTCAACCGATCGCTGCCCGCACCTGCCCACCCGTCAAGCATCTCTACTCTGGACGGTTCTGACTTAGAATATGTGGACAACTACAAATACCTAGGTGTCTGGTTAGACTGTAAACTCTCCTTCCAGACTCACATTAAGCATCTCCAATCCAAAATTAAATCTAGAATCGTCTTCCTATTTCACAACAAAGCATCCTTCACTCATGCTGCCAAACATACCCTCGTAAAACTGACTATCCTACCCGATCCTTGACTTCGGCGATGTCATTTACAAAATAGCCTCCAACATTCTACTCAGCAAATTTGATGCAGTCTACCACAGTGCCATCCGTTTTGTCACCAAAGCTCCATATACTACCCACCACTGCGACCTGTATGCTCTCGTTGGCTGGCCCTCGCTTCATATCCGTTGCCAAACCCACTGGCTCCAGGTCATCTATAAGTCTTTGCTAGGTAAAGCCCCGCCTTATCTCAGCTCACTGGTCACCATAGCAGCACCCACCTGTAGCACGCGCTCCAGCAGGTATATATCACTGGTCACCCCCAAAGCCAATTCCTCCTTTGGCCACCTTTCCTTCCAGTTCTCTGCTGCCAATGACTGGAACGAATTGCAAAAATCACTGAAGCTGGAGACTCATATCTCCCTCACTAACTTTAAGCATCAGCTGTCAGAGCAGCTCACAGATCATTGCACCTGTACATAGCCCATGTGTAAATAGCCCATCCAACTACCTCATCCCCATATTGGTTTTTTTGCTCCTTTGCACCCCAGTATCTCGACTTGCACATTCATCTTCTGCACACCTATTACTCCAGTATTAATTGCTAAATTGTAATTACTTTGCCACTACGGCCTATTTATTGCCTTACCTCCCTAATTTTACCTCATTTGTACACACTGTATCTAGATTTTTTCTATTGTGGTATTGACTGCACATTTGTTTATTCCATGTGTAACTCTGTGTTGTTGTTTGTGTCGCACTGCTTTGCTTTATCTTGGCCATGTCGCAGTTGTAAATGAGAACTTGTTCTCAACTGGCCTACCTGGTTAAATGTGAACAAAATAAAAGAAATAAAAGAAATTAACAGAAAGTGGATTGCCACCAATAAGTGGGACTTTAGAAGAGAGAGAGAGTTCTATGGGTTGGATGTATTCAAACGAAATACCTCGCATATCCTCCCCACTCAATTATCTGGCTTGATACTGATGTTTCTTCACACTGTCTGAATTTGTGGGGAAAAAACTAATGACGGACACAGTGAATACTTGCTGTAAGAAATTACAATCTAAAAAATATAAATATTTCTTGTCAACAGTGGGTAAAGGAAAAATTTGCTAGCTTTTTAAAATGGTCGCTTGCCAGTAGTGCACCTTTTCTTCTCAGAGGAAATGTCAGACATGAAAGAGCTGAGCATTAGAAACATAAAGTAAAGCAGCATCTGTTCATTCTGGCTACTCTTCATCTCCTCTTGGCTGAGTTTCTGTAAATCAGGAGGATTGACTGTGCATGGCTGTCACCAGGCATCAGCACTTAAGTCCATATTTAACACTCGGGAAGAAGATTCATTTTTACCCAGTTTATTGAGAGTCAATATAGAGTAATGGCGAGATAATTAGATTGCCATGGTAACCAGTGGGGAAAGTGTTTCTCTCTCTTTTCTCTCACTCTTTCTATCTGTGCCTGAAGGGCCTCTCTCTCTACAGAAGCCTACGCCTCTACAAGTCCCACCGAGGTCACAATATAGCATTAGTGGCGTGGCATTTGCCACATTTGCACACCTATTTAAATATAGATACAAAACTGAAGCACTCGAGCACTTAACATACATTTTATACGTGTTCACTTTGCTTTGGCTGGATTCTACCCTTACTTATTTGCTGTTCGTTTAACCACGTCTCTTCAGAATGTGATAACAAAACCCAAATTAGCAGCAGGTTCTATACATTTCTGATGCGTCCATCACATTTTTGGCAGGATTTCACATTTACTTATTGACTCCACTGCCTTGTTTAACCTAACTTGCAATAACAAGACCTGAGCGATCAGCCAGCAAGATGGACGGTAGTTTTAATCTCATATCCATAATGAAGCTGACAGCTCCATCTGTGCGGCTTTGAGAGAGCAGAGCGGAGTTAGCACAATATCATCGGGAACAATCAGCCAGCATCTGGAGGCTCCGCAGCTGTACATCTGCTTCACATGGTGGGCCACAGGACCACTAAAGCATAATGATCTACAGCACACCCTGTTCTCCATCATCCTAACTGTACTGTATGGTATTGTCTTCCACGTCATGCTACTTGTGTGCTAGCCACCCCCGGTGGCTCTGTCTTAACTCTGAGTCACAATGAATTATGACCACAGTGCGTTTCTCGGGTGTGGATGGGAATTTACATAGCGTCACACTTATCTGAAATCTTCAATGTTTATGGAAGATTACATATTGATTTGTGATGCATGTGCAGTACATTAAAAACAAATTGTATAAGGATGGGCTTATGCCTCTTCCCCCACATATTTTTCCCCATTCTTTTGAATGCACTGATAGCTGATATCAACTGTTTCCACTTGCACTGCTAAATGCTCCAAATTATGCTAGCAACATAACCAGCTAACACACTTAAAAACTGTCTGTGTCACGTTCTTTCAAAATCGAACCCAGAAGCAGACCAGGACAAGGAGAGTAGGAAGAAGGTGAGTATTTATTTACAAGTGAATATGTAGAGGTAGAAAGATCCAGGTGGCGTAGCGGGCAGTGGCGGTGAGTTGATGGGAGTGAATAGGTGGATCCAAGGGAGTAGCGGAAACCTCCGACGACCAGGCAGGAATGGGGTAAGTGATCCGGGTGAATAACTGAAGACAGAACAAACGGAGGTAAGTTTAAGGCAAGCAAGACGTACAAAACAACAAAACAAATTCTATCAAACAGGAGGCTGATACGCTGGCACGACATACTGTTCATGGCTAACGATCCGGCAGGGAATGGATGTCAGGTCCGGGCTTATGAAGAGGAGAGATGATGATCAGGACCAGGTGTGCAGATAGCTGATGGGATACAGGTGCGGGTAATCTGAGATCTCCCAACTAGCTACATCGCCTGGCAACCAGACAGGGTGCGTTCCAGGACACCGGAAAAAACACTCCAGGACAGAACACAGGCAAAAAACAGACTTAGGAAACGGGATTCGTGACAGTACCCCCCCTCCGACGAACGCCACCGGGCGGACTACCCGGAGCGCCAGGGTGGAGGCGGTAGAAGTCACGAAGCAGGTCAGCGTCCAGGATCTGACGCCGAGGAATCCAACTCCTCTCCTCTGGACCATATCCTTCCCAATCCACTAGATACTGGAACCCTCGACCCCGCCGTCTTGAGTCCATGATGCGGCGCACCGTGTAGGCAGGACCACCTCCGATCATCCGAGGAGGAGGAGGACGAGGAGGAGGGGGCAACAGAGGACTGAGGAGAACCGGCTTGAGGCAGGAGACATGAAAGGTGGGATGTACTCTAAGTGTTGCTGGCAACTTGAGTCGGACCACAACAGGATTAATGATTCTCTCCACTACAAACGGACCAATGAAATTCGGTGACAGTTTCCTCGACTCAGTCCGTAGAGGAAGATCCCGTGTAGCCAACCAAACCTTATCTCCGACCGTATAAGCGGGGGCAGGAATACGGCGACGATTCGCCTGGATCTGATACCGGTCAGAAACTCTAAGGAGAACCTTCCTGGCCCGATGCCAGGTCCGGTGGCAACGACGAATGTGGGTCTGGACAGAGGGAACCGAGAGATCCCTCTCCTGAGAAGGAAACAAGGGAGGTTGGTAACCGTACAGGCACTGGAAGGGAGACATCCCAGTGGCAGATGAAGGGAGAGTATTATGGGCATACTCGACCCAGGGTAATTGAGAGGACCAAGAGGTGGGATCAGAGGAAACAAGACAGCGCAGCGTGGACTCCATCTTCTGGTTGGCTCTCTCCGCCTGACCATTAGATTGGGGGTGAAATCCAGATGTGAGACTGACTGTAGCTCCAATGACCAAACAGAAGGATCTCCAGACAGCAGAGGTAAACTGAGGACCACGGTCAGAAACAATGTCACAGGGCAACCCGTGGACCCTGAAAACCTCCCTAACCAGGATCTCGGACGTCTCAGTGGCAGAAGGCAGCTTGGAGAGGGGGACAAAGTGAGCAAACTTGCTGAATCTGTCCACAATGGTCAGAATAACCGTGTTACCAACAGAAGAGGGCAACCCCGTGACAAAGTCCAGGGCCAGATGCGACCAAGGTCGCCGGGGAATAGGTAGGGGGTGAAGAAGCCCAGAGCTGGGCCGATTGGTACTCTTATTCTGCGCACAAACAGGACAAGCGGCAACAAACCTCCGGGTATCTTCTCCCATGGCAGGCCACCAAAATCGTCTGCGCAGTAGCGCCATAGTCCGAGCAACGCCAGGGTGACAAGCTATCTTGCTGGCGTGGGACCACTGAAGGACAGCAGAACGGACCGACTCAGGCACGAACAACCGACCGGGTGGACCGTTACCGGGCCCGGGCTGCGTCCGAAGGGCCGCCATCACCTCCTCCTCAATCCTCCATGTAACGGCTCCCACGACAACGTTCTGGGGAAGAATTGTCTCAGTCTTGGCCCCACTCTCCTCCGTCTTGGAGAACATCCAGGACAGGGCGTCCGCCTTCCCGTTCGTCGACCCAGGTCGGAACGTCAGGGAAAAATTGAAGCGTCCAAAAAACAAAGCCCACCTGGCCTGACGGGAGTTGAGACGTTTAGCCGATTGCACGTAAGCCAGATTCTTGTGGTCAGTCCAGACCACAAACGGTTGCTCCGCTCCCTCCAACCAGTGACGCCACTCCTCCAAGGCAAGCTTCACAGCGAGAAGCTCCCGGTTACCCACATCGTAGTTTCTTTCAGCTGGAGAAAGACGACAAGAGTAGAAGGCGCAGGGATGGAGTTTACCGTCAGTGGAGCTACGCTGTGACAGGATGGCGCCCACCCCCACATCAGACGCATCCACCTCCACAACGAACTGACGGGAAGTGTCAGGTTGAGAGAGAATCGGGGCGTTGGTGAATCGGCTCTTCAAGTCCAGAAATGCTCGGTCTGCCTCAGGAGACCAACAGAAATTTCTGGTGCAAGACGTCAGAACAGTTAAAGGGGCGGCCACCCGGCTGTAATCACGGATAAACCTCCGATAGAAATTCGCAAACCCCAGGAATCTCTGGAGCTGCAATCTCGTACCGGGCTGAGCCCAATCCCGAACCGCCCGAACCTTCTCTTGGTCCATCTTGATCTCTCCCCTGGAGATGATGAACCCGAGGAAGGACGTCATGTGGGCGTGAAAATCACACTTCTCAGCCTTCACGAACAGACGGTTCTCCAATAACCGCTGCAGGACCTGCTTGACATGCTGGACGTGGCTAGAAAGCTCCCTCGAGAAGATGAGGATATCATCCAGGTAAACGAACACAAAAATACCAATCATCTCTCAGAACGTCATTCACCATACTTTGGAACACAGCAGGAGCGTTGGTCAGTCCAAACGGCATCACCTGGTACTCGAAATGTCCCATAGGAGTATTGAACCCAGTCAACCACTCGTCCCCCTCTTTGATCCGAACCAAATGATAAGCATTACGTAAATCAAGCTTCGTAAAAACCGTAGCACCCTGTAAAGAGTCGAAAGCAGAGCTCATCAAGGGCAGGGGATACTTGTTTTTGACCGTAATATCATTCAACCCCCGATAATCAATACACGGTCGAAGAGAGCCATCCTTCTTGCTCACAAAAAAGAATCCTGCTCCCAGAGGTGATGACGAGGGGCGAATGAGACCTGCAGCTAGAGACTCCTTGATGTAGGTTTCCAAGGCTTCACGTTCAGGTCGAGAGATACTGTATAACCGTCCCTTGGGAAAGGCAGCTCCAGGGAACAGATTAATCGCACAGTCATAAGGTCGGTGGGGAGGAAGGGACAGAGCCTTCTGCTTACTGAATACTTCACCCAACTCGTGATATGTTTCTGGAACCAGGGACAAATCAGGAGGAGCAGAGTCACTGACCTGACTGGGAACAGCAGGAGAACAGGCAGTCCTAAGGCAGTTAGCATGACACTCAATGCTCCAACTAGTTACTTTACCCGTCACCCAATCAAACGAGGGATTGTGTTCCTTCAGCCAGGGGTAACCAAGAACCAGAGGAACATGGGGCGAGGACAGAATGAAGAAGGAGATAAACTCTGAATGATTCCCCGACAACAACATCTTAACCGGTTCAGTCCTCATAGTGATCCGTGCCAGACTACTGCCGTTCAGAGTGGTTGCTTCAATGGCTTCCGGCAATTGCTCCTTGGAAAGCCCCAGCTGTTCCACCAAGTCGGCATCAATAAAGCTGCCATCGGCACCTGAATCGATAAAAGCGTTCATCTCTAAGCTCTGATCTTTATTCATAAGGGTCGCAGGAAAACGGGGTCTGACAGGATTCTTGAGAGGTTGAAACTGGCTCGCTAAAATTCCTCCCAAAACTAGCGAGCCGGGCAGTTTAACGGGCGCTGTGGACAAGCGGAGATGTAATGTCCCGAGCTACCACAGTAGAGGCAGCTGTTGGTCTCACGTCTACGTTGGCGCTCCTCCTTAGTTAGCCCGTGTCGCCCCACTTGCATTGGTTCAGGATCTGGTGGCAAGACCCCTCCACTAATCCCGTGTGGGGAATAATGATCAACACGTTCTGGTCCACTTCCTGAACCGAATGGTAACCGAGTTGCTGATTGATTGGACGGGCCCCACTGCTTCTCCCTCCTTCTCTCTCGGACTCTATTATCTACCCGAATAGATAAAGTGACCAAGCTGTCTAGGTCACTAGGCTCTGGATAGGATATCAGCTCGTCCTTGAGTTGCTCCGACAACCCCTGGTAAAAAGCCGCTTGTAGTGACTCCTCATTCCAACCACTCTCCACAGCCAATGTCCTGAATTCGATCATAAAGTCTGCCACACTGCGAGTTCCTTGGCGAAGAGTGAACAAACGTTTAGCTGCGTCCTTACCTCGGACTGGACGGTCAAAAAGCTTTCTCATCTCTGCCGTGAACTCCTGGTATGAAGCCATGCAGGTGTCCTGTCGTTCCCAAACGGCTGAAGCCCATTCCAGAGCTCTACCACGCAGCAGTTCAATCACGAAAGCTATCCTAGCCTTATCTGTGGCGTAAGAGTAGGGCTGTAGATCAAAAACTAAACCACACTGCATAAGAAATGAACGGCATTTTCCCAAATCCCCCTCGTACTTATCAGGCGTCGGAACCTTGGGCTCACGGAAGGAAACCTCTCCAGAATCGGCAGGTGAGATGGGTGAAACAGGTGGTGGATGACCCGCCGGCAAACTGAGCTGATCCTGGATTTTCGTCAAGCTAGCAGATAAGTTCCGGATTGAACCCGCTATCTCCTGTAGCGCCGTGTTGTGTTGTCCCAATATCTTCCCCTGCTGGGTAATGGCATGGCAAACGGAGTCCAGGTCCGCTGGGTTCATCCTTGGCCGGATCGTTCTGTCACGTTCTTTCAAAATCGAACCCAGAAGCAGACCAGGACAAGGAGAGTAGGAAGAAGGTGAGTATTTATTTACAAGTGAATATGTAGAGGTAGAAAGATCCAGGTGGCGTAGCGGGCAGCGGCGGTGAGTTGATGGGAGTGAATAGGTGGATCCAAGGGAGTAGCGGAAACCTCCGACGACCAGGCAGGAATGGGGTAAGTGATCCGGGTGAATAACTGAAGACAGAACAAACGGAGGTAAGTTTAAGGCAAGCAAGACGTACAAAACAACAAAACAAATTCTATCAAACAGGAGGCTGATACGCTGGCACGACATACTGTTCATGGCTAACGATCCGGCAGGGAATGGATGTCAGGTCCGGGCTTATGAAGAGGAGAGATGATGATCAGGACCAGGTGTGCAGATAGCTGATGGGATACAGGTGCGGGTAATCTGAGATCTCCCAACTAGCTACATCGCCCGGTAACCAGACAGGGTGCGTTCCAGGACACCGGAAAAAACACTCCAGGACAGAACACAGGCAAAAAAACAGACTTAGGAAACGGGATTCGTGACCGTCTGGATTGAACGTAAACACAATATTAAATTGAAAATAAGGTAAAACGTATATAAAATAAAATATAGAACTTCCCCTTTAAGTGAGCAAACTGCAGTTCTAACAATAACAAAGCACTGTTTTGGGAAAAACGGAGTGATGGGCCTGGACAAATGTAACCACTCTCAAATTCATTGATAGAGCTCTGAATATAAGGACTGACCATCCATGATATCAAATTGATAGTTTTAAGCATGTTTTGAGGCTATACGGTGGTTGTTTACGTTTACATTGTTTACAAACATTGGCATATAACAAGCTTATATTTTGGGTTGTGATGGGGTACGACAATTGAAGTAAGCTCATGAGGCATTTCTAATTTATATTCTTCAATAAGCAATGGGTATACACTTAGTTTATTAGGTACACCCATCTAGTACCGGATCGAACCCCGCTTTTCCCCCAGAATAGCCTGAATTCTTTGTGCATGGAAACGTTGCTTAATTGGTATCAAGAGACCTAACATGTGCCAGGAAAAAATTCCCCACACCCTTACAACACCCCCACCAGCCTGTACCGTTGACACCAGGCAGGATGGGCTCATGGACTCATGCTGCTTACACCAAATACTGACTCTGCCATCAGCATGACACAAAAGGAACCGGGATTCATCATCCCAGGCAATGTTTTTCCACTCCTCAATTGTCCAGTGTTGGTGCCAGTAGGCACAAGCTGTGCCTACTGGCGTGCCTACTGGAGTTGCTTTCATCTTGTTTTAGCTGATAGGAGTGGAAACTGGTATGGTCGTCTGTTGCAATAGCCAATCTGTAACAAGGACCGACGAGTTGTGCATTCCGAGATGCCGTTTTGCACACCACTGTTGTACTAAGCCATTATTTGCCTGTTTGTGGCCTGCCTGCTAACTTGCGAAATTCTTGTCATTCTCCATCAACCTCTCATCAACAAGCTGTTTTGCCCACAGGACTGCCGCTGTCACGCCCTGACCATGGTTTGCTTTGTATGTTTCTATGTTTTGTTTGGTCAGGGTGTGATCTGAGTGGGCATTCTATGTTGTATGTCTAGTTTGTCTATTTCTATGTGTTTGGCCTGATATGGTTCTCAATCAGAGGCAGGTGTTTGTCGTTGTCTCTGATTGGGAGCCATATTTAGGTAGCCTGTTTTGTCATTGTGGGTTGTGGGTGATTGTCTATGTGTAGTGTTTTGTGTCAACACTATTTTTCGATAGCTTCACGTTCGTTGTTTGTTATTTTTGTATAGATCGTTCAGTATTCTTTTTTGAAATAAATATCAAGATGAACACTTACCACGCTGCATATTGGTCCTCCGATCCTTCCAACTACTGCTCCTCAGAAGAGGAGGAAGACGAACGTGACAGACGCTGACTGGATGTTTTTTGTTTGTCACACTATTCTCGGTCCTGGACTTCCTGATGGGCCGACCCCAGGTGGTAAAGGTAGGCAACACCTCCACTACGATGATCCTCAACACAGGGGCCCCACAAGGCTGCGTGCTCAGCCCCTTCCTGTACTCCCTGTTCACCCATGACTGCGTGGCCACGCACGTCTCTAACTCAATCATCAAGTTTGCAGATGTCACAACAGTGGTAGGCCTGATTACCAAAAACGATGAGACAGCCTACAGGGAGGAGATGAGGGCCCTAGGGGAGTGGTGTCAGGAAAATAACCTCTCCCTCAACGTCAACAAAATGAAGGAGCTGATCGTGGACTTCAGGAGACAGCAGAGGGAGCATGCCCCCATCCACATCGTCGGGGCCGCAGTGGAGAGGGTGAAAAGCTTCAAATTCCTGCCAGGCAGTGTGCCTACGGTGATGCGTTGACCTGACCGCACCACCCTCTGGTTAGCCTTGCGGTTGCGGACAGTGCAGTTGCCGTACCAGGTGGTGATACGGCCAAACAGGACGCTTCATTGTTGCATCTGTTGAAGTTTGTGGGGGTTTTAGGGTCCAAGTCGAATTTCTTCAGCCTCCTGAGGTTGAAGACATTGTCAGTGATGTGCACGCTGAACTTGAAGCTTTTCACACATTCTACTGAGGTCCTGTCGATGTGGATGGGTGCATGCTCCCTCTGCTGTCTCCTGTAGTCCACGATCAGCTCCTTCATTTTGTTGACGTTGAGGGAGAGGTTATTATACTGGCACCTATTTGAATCATGATCGTATTCATTATTCTATGACATACCAAATCAAATATATATATATATTACATTTCACAAAACTACATGCTCGTCGAACATCCCATTCCAAAATCATGGGCATTATTGTGGAGTTGGTCCCCCCTTTGCAGCTATACCATCTCCACTCTTCTGGGAAGGCTTTCCACTTGATGTTGGAACATTGCTGCAGGGACTTGTTTCCATTCAGCCACAAGAGCATTAGTGAGGTAGGACACTGATGTTGGGCGATTAAGCCTGGCTCGCAGTTGGAGTTACAATTCATCCCAAAAGTGTTCAGTGGAAGTTGAGGTCAGGGCTCTATGCAGGCCAGTTAAGTTCTTCCACACCGATCTCAACAGACCATTTCTGTATGGACCTCGCTTTGTGCATGTGGGCATTGTCATGCTGAAACAGGAAAGGGCCTTCCCCAAACTGTTGCCACACAGTTGGAAGCACAGACTCATCTAGAATGTCATTGTATGCTGTAGCGTTACGATTTCCCTTCACTGGAACTAAGGAGCGTGAACCATAAAAACAGCCTCAGACCATTATTCCTCCTCCACCAAACTCTACAGTTGGCACTATACATTGGGGGCAAGTAGCGTTCTCCCGGCATCTGCCAAACCCAGATTCATCCGTCAGACTGCCAGATGGTGAAGCGTGATTCATCACTCCAGAGAACGGTTTCCACTGCTCCAGAGTCCAATGGAGGCGAGCTTTACACCACTCCAGCCAATGTTTGGCATTGTGCATAGCGATCTGAGGCTTGTGTGCGGCTGCTCGGCCATGGAAACCCATTTCATGAAGCTCCTGATAAAATCAAAATCAAATCAAATTTAATTTGTCACATGCGCCGAGTACAACAGGTGTAGACCTGAAATACTTACTTACAAGCCCTTAGCCCTTAACCAACAACAAAAAGTGTTAAGTAAAAAATAGATAAGTAGAAAATGGAAAATAAAAGTTATAAATAATTAAACAGCAGCAGTAAAATAACAATAGCGAAGCTATATACAGGGGGTACTGGTAAAGAGTCAATGTGCGGGTGCACTGGTTAGTTGAGGTAATTCAGGTAATATGTACATGTAGGTAGAGTTAAACTGACTATGCATAGATCATAAACAGAGACTAGTAGCAGCGTAAAAGAGGGGTCTGGGTAGCCCTCTGATTAGCTGTTCAGGAGTCTTATGGCTTAGGGGTAGAAGCTGTTATTAAGAAGTACCGGAGCGCTACGTCTACAGGACCTACTGTAGACGTAGCGCTCCGGTACTGCTTGCCGTACAGTAGCAGAGAGAACAGTCCATGACTAGGGTGGCTGGAGTCTTTGAAAATGTTTAGGGCCTTCCTCTGATACCACCTGGTATCCAGAGGTCCTGGATGGCAGGAAGCTTGGCCCCAATGATGTACTGGGCCGTATGCACTACCCTCTTGCGGTCGGAGGCCAAGCAGTTGCCATACCAGGCAGTGATGCAACTAGTCAGGATGCCCTCGATGGTGCAGCTGTAGAACCTTTTGAAGATCTGAGGACCCATGCCAAATCTTTTCAGTCTCCTGGGGGAGAATAGGCGTTGTAGTGCCCTCTTCACAACTGTCTAAGTGTGTTTGGACCATGATCGTTTGTTGGTGATGTGCACACCAAGGAATTTGAAGCTCTCAACCTGCTCCACTGCAGGCCTGTCAATGAGAATTGGGGGACACCAAGGAATTTGAAGCTCTCAACCTGCTCCACTGCAGCCGCGTCGATGAGAATGGGGGTGTGCTCGGTCCTCCTTTTCCTGTAGTCCACATGATGACAGAAGTGAGTGCAATGGGGCGTCCACATGATGACAGAAGTGAGTGCAATGGCAAATAAGTTGTTTAATTTGTCTGGGAGCAAGACGTCGATGTCCGCGACGAGGCGTGTTTTCTTCTTTTTGTAATCTGTGATTGACTGTAGACCCTGCCACGTGTTTGAGCCGTTGAATTGAGACTCTACTTTGTTTCTATACTGATGCTTTGCTTGTTTGATTGCCTTGCGCAGGGAATAGCTGCACTGTTTGTATTCGGTTATGTTTCCGGTCGCCTTGCAATGATTAATAGTGGTGGTTCGCGCTTTCAGTGTTGCGCAAATGCTGCCATCAATCCACGGTTTCTGGTTAGGGAAGGTTTTAATAGTCACAGAGGGTAGTCACCGATGCACTTGCTAATAAAATCGTTCACCGAGTCAGAGTATACATCAGTGTTGTTGTCTGAGGCTATCCAGAACATATCCCAGTCCACGTGATCGAATCAATCTTGAAGCGTGGAATCCGATTGGTCAGACCAGCGTTGTATTGACCTGAGTACGGGCGTTTCCTGTTTTAGTTTCTGTCTATAGGCTGGGAGCAACAAAATGGAGTCATGGTCAGACTTGCCGAAGGCAGGTTGGGGGAGGGCTTTGTATGTATCGCGGAAGTTTGATTAGCAATTATCCAGAATACTACCAGTTCGTGTCGCGCATTCGATATGCTGCTAGAATTTAGGAATATTGTTCTTAGGTTAGCTTTGTTAAAATCCCCAGCTATAATAAATGCAGCCTCAGGATGTATGGTTTCCAGTTTAAGAGTCCAGTGAAGTTCTTTCAGCGCTGACGAGGGATCTGCTTGGGGAGGATATACACAGCTGTGACTATAATCGAAGAGAATTCTCTTGGAAGACAATGCAGTCGACATTTGATTGTAAGGAATTCTAGGTCAGGTGAACAAAAGGACTTGAGTTCCTGTATGTTGTTGTGATTACACCATGAGTGTAACGGTTGTTCTCCTCCTTTTCATCCGAAAACGAGGAGTAGTGATGGAACCAAGGCGCAGCGGGTTGTGAACACATAATTTATTTAAAGACAAGACGAAAAAACACGAACTTCACTATAACTAACAAAACAACAAACGGAGTAGACAGACCTGGACGACGAACTTACATAAACATGAAGAATGCACGAACAGGGAAAATAGACTACACAAAATGACGATGTACAAAAACAAACCGAACAGTCCCGTATGGTGCGACAAACACTGACACAGGAGACAACCACCCACAATGAACACTGTGAAACAACCTACCTAAATATGACTCTCAATTAGAGGAACGCAAAACACCTGCCTCTAATTAAGAGCCATACCAGGCAACCCTTAAACCAACATAGAAACAGAAAACATAGAATGCCCACCCAAACTCACGTCCTGACCAACTAACACATACAACAAACTAACAGAAATAGGTCAGGAACGTGACAATGAGTCGTTAATCATAAGGCATACACCCCCGCCCTTCTTACCAGAGAGATGTTTGTTTCTGTCGGCGCAATGCGTGAAGAAACCGGGTGGCTGTACCGACTCTGACAACATATCCCCAGTGAGCCATGTTTCCGTGAAACAGAGAACGTTACAATCTCTGATGTCTCTCTGGAAGGCAACTCGTGCCCTAATTTCATCAACCTTGTTATCTATAGATTAGACATTGCGAGTAATATGCTCGGAAGCGGTGGATGGTGTGCTCGCCTTCTGAGTCTGACCAGTAGCCTCTCCTGCATCGAACACGTTGTTTTGGGTCGGCCTCTGGGATAAGATCGCATGTCCAGGATGGACAGAGGATCCGCATCGGGAAAGACGTATCCCTGGTCGTAATGATGGTAAGTTGACATCGCTTTTATATCCAATAGTTCTTCCCTGCTGTATGTAATAACACTTGAGATTTTCTGGGCTAACAATGTAAGAAATAATACATAAAAAAACAAATAACTGCATAGTTTTCTAAGGAACTGAAGCAAGGCGACCATCCTGTCGGCGCTATCTCTGCCGGCACTGTCTCTGCTAAGCTTAGCATCCTTTCCCACATCACTGGTACCAGAAGACCAGGGGACCACACTGGCTGTGCTGGGCCCAGCAACATTCTAGTTGTGAATGAATAAACACATGTATTAGATAAAGAAGAAAGATTACTGAATAAATGCCTAATAGATCATTGGCTCATAATACCTGAAAGCCTTATGACCCCCCATCGTAATTATTACATATGTAATATAGAGCCAAAACATCAATAAATTGGCAATACATGTGTTAATGTGTGTCGCTCCCCCTCTCTCAGCTAAGATGTCTGTGCTGCTAGCATCACTAGGACCAGAGGACCACAAAGCAACATCCTAGGATAATACATTCGGGTCCATAATAAACCATTTATAAGACATTTACAAACTGTTTGCTCACCATATATTAATCATTACTGCCACATTTGTAAATGTTAGTAAGCTAGTCATTCGCACATGTATATATATTTCCTTAAACATCTTGTGTTGTGTGCTTGTTCTTTTACCAGCTAAAATAACAAGATGCCCACTGAAGAAAAAGCTTCAAACTGTAACCAGTGCCTGCAACATTGTTCAGGTTACCAGTCAACCTACCAGGGGAGTTACAAACAAGCAGTATCCACATCACATACAGATGTAGTGATCAAAATATAGTAGCCATATCTAGGAAAATCAAAGTTCCAAAGGCTGGGCCTAAAATTGTGTATAAGGGGTCATACAATAAGTTTTGTAGTGATTCCTATGTTGAATACGTAAATAATATTTGCTGGTGTGTGGTATGTAATGAGGAGCAACAGGCTCTGCACTTGACACATTTATGAAATTGCTTATTCCAGATACTAATAAGCATGCACCCATTAAGAAAATGACTGTAAAAGCGGTTTAATCCCCATGGATTGATGAGCAATTGAAAAATTGTATGGTCAAGAGGAATGAGGCGAAAGGAATGGCAAATAAGTCTGGCTGCACATGTGATTGGCAAACATACTGTAAATTAAGAAATCGCATGACTAATAAAAGTAGGAAATTGTACTATGAAACAAAGATGAATGATATAAAGAATGATAGTAAAAAGCTTTGGAGCACCTAAAATGAAATGTTGGCAAAATGGCGAACTCGGCTCCATCATTCATTGAATCAGATGGCTCATTCATCACAAAACCCACTGATATTGCCAACTTCTTTAATGATTTTTTAATTGGCAAGATTAGCAAATTTAGGCATGGCATGGCAACAAAATATTCTGAACCCTCACAGCCATGCATAACTGCACCAAATTATGAAAGACACGCATTGTAATTTTGAATTCCGTAAAGTGAGTGTGGAAGAGGTGAAACAATTATTGTTGCTTATCAACAATGACAAGGCTCCTGGGTCTGACAACTTGAATGGAAAATTACTGAGGATGATAGCGGACCATATTGGCACTCCTATTTGCCATCTATTCAATCTAAGCCTACAGGAAAGTGTGTGCCCTCAGGCCTGGAGGGAAGCAAAAGTAATTCCGCTACACAAGAAGCTTGGTTGCAAATGGGTCTTCCAAATGTACAATGACCTCAAGCATACTTCCAAAGTTATGGCACAATGGCCACTCCAATACATTGATTTTGTTGTCCTTAGGCCAAAAAGTACCCTTTTTCTGGCTCAAACAGCCGACTAATCAGCCTGTTACCAAGCTTTAGTAAACTCTGTGAAAAATTGTGTTTGACCAGATACAATACTATTTCACAGTAAACAAATGAACAACACGCTTATAGGAAAGGGCATTCAACATGTACTGTACAGCACTTACACAAATGACTGATGATTGCCTGAGAGAATTTTCGAATAAAAAGAATGTGGGAGCTGTTTTGACTTCAGTGCAGCTTTTGATATTATCGATGATAATCTGCTGCTTGAAAAACGTACGTGTTAAGGCTTTAAACCCCCTGCTATATTGTGGATCGAGAGTTACCTGTCTAACAGCACACAGAGGAAGTTCTTTAATGGAAGCCTCTCCAACATAATCCAATCTTTACTAATGACCTGCCACTGGTTCTAAGTAAAGCCTGTGTGTCTATCTATGTATGTAGATGACTCAACACTGTACACGTCAGCTACCACAGCAAGTGAAATCACTGCAACACTTACCAAAGAGCTGCAGTCAGTTTCAGAATGGGTGGCACAATGTAGTCCTAAATATTTAAAAAACTAAAAGCATTGTATTTGGGACAAATTATTCACTAAACCCTAAATCTCAACTCAATCTTGTAATGAATAATGTGTAAATTGAGCAAGTTGAGGAGACTAAACTGCTTGGAGTAACCCTGGATTGTAAACTGTCATCGTCAAAACATATTGATGCAACAGTAGCTAATATGGGGAGAGGTCTGTGCATAATAAAGCGCTGCTCTACTTTCTTAACATCGCTATCAACAAGGCAGGTCCTACAGGCCCTAGTTTTGTCACATCTGGACTACTGTCCTGTTGTATGGTTAGGTGCCACAATGAGGGACTTAAGAAAATTACAATTGGCCAAGAAAAGGGCAGCATGGCTGGGCCTTAAATGTACACAGAGAGCTAACATTAATAATATGGATGTCAATCTCTCCTGGCTCAAAGTGGAGAGATCGACTTCATCACTACTTGTATATGTTGAATGCACTGAGCTGTCTGTTTAAACTACTAGCACACAGCTCAGACACCCATGCATACCCCACAAGACATGTCATCAGAGGTCTCTTCACAGACCCCAAGTCTAGATCAGACTTGGAAGGCGCACAGTACTACATAGAGCCATGACTACATGGAACTGTATTCCACATCAAGTAACTCATGCTAGCAGTAACATCAGGTAAAAAAAACAGATAAAAAAGACAACTTATGGAACAGCGAGGACTGTGAAAAGACAAACACACATGCATACACACACACATAACAACATATGCACTATACACACACACATACACATGGAGATTGTGTTGTAGATATGTGATAGTAGAGTAGTGGCCTGATGGCACAAAATGTGTTTTGAAATGTAATATGTTTACTTGTACAGTACTGGTCCAAATTTTGGGCACACCTATTCATTCCAGGGTTTTTCTTAATTTTTTACTATTTTCTACATTGTAGAATAATAGTGAAGACATCAACACTATGAAATAACACATATGGAATCATGTAGTAACCAAAAAAGTGTTAAACAAATTCTTCAAGATTCTTCAAAGTAGCCACCCGTTGCCTTGATGACAGCTTTGCACACGCTTGGCATTCTCTCAACCAGCTTCATGAGGTAGTCACCTGGAATGCATTTCAATTAAAAGGTGTGCCTTGTTAAAAGTCAATTTGTGGAAGGTCTTTCCTTCTAAATGCGTTTGAGCCAATCGGTTGTGACAAGGTAGGGGTGGTATACAGAAGATAGCCAGCCCTATTTGGTAAAAGACCAAGTCCATATTATGGCAAGAACAGCTCAAATAAGCAAAGAGAAATGACAGTCCATCATTACTTTAAGACATGAAGGACAGTCAATCCGGAAAATTTCAAGAACTTTGGAAGGTTCTTCAAGTGCAGTCGCAAAAAAACATCAAGCACTATGATGAAACTGGCTCTCATGAGGACCGCAACAGGATAGGAAGACCCAGAGTTACCTCTGCTGCAGAGGATAAGTTCATTAGAGTTACCAGCCTCAGAAGTTGCTGCCCAATGCTTCACAGAGTTCAAGTAACAGACACATCTCAACATCAACTGTTCAGAGGAGACTTCGTGCATCAGGCCTTCATGGTCGAATTGCTGCCAAGAAACCATAATTAAAGGACACCATAAGAAGAAGAAACTTGCTTGGGTCAAGAAACATGAGCAATGGACATTAGACCGGTGGAAATCTGTCCTTTGGTCTGATGAGTCCAAATTTTAGATTATTGGTTCCAACCGCCGTGTCTTTGTGAGACGCAGAGTAGGTGAACGGATGATCTCCGCATGTGTGGTTCCCACCGTGAAGCATGGAAGAGGAGGTGTGAAGGTGTAGGGGTGATTTGCAGGTGACACTGTCTGTGATGTATTTACAACTCAAGGCACACTTAACCAGCATGGATACCACAGCATTGTGCAGTGATACGCCATACCATCTGGTTTGCTCTTAGTGGGACTATCATTTGTTGGGTGGCTACTTTGAAGAATCTCAAATATAAAATATATTTTGATTTGTTTAACACTTTTTTAGTTACTACATGATTCCATATGTGTTATTTCATAGTTCTGATGTCTTCACTATTATTTTACAATGTAGAAAATAGTAAAAATAAAGAAAAATCAATGAATGAGTAGGTGTGTCCAAACTTTTGATATATGTATATATATTTATGTATATATATATACAGTTGAAGTCAGAAGTTTACATACACTTAGGTTGGAGTCATTAAAACTTTTTCAACCACTCCACAAATTTCTTGTTAACAAACTAGAGTTTTGGCAAGTCGGTTGGGACATCTACTTTGTGCATGACACGTAATTTTTTCCAACAATTGTTAACAGACATATTATTTCACTTATAATTCACTGTTTCACAATTCCAGTGGGTCAGAAGTTTACATACACTAAGTTGACTGTGCCATTAAACAGCTTGGAAAATTCCAGAAAATTATGTCATGGCTTTAGAAGCTTCTGATAGGCTAATTTCCATAATTTGAGTCAATTGGAGGTGTACCTTTGGATGTATTTCAAAGCCTACCTTCAAACTCAGTGCCTCTTTGCTTGACATCATGGGAAAATCAAAAGAAATCATCCAAGACCTCCACATGTCTGGTTCATCTTTGGAGCAATTTCCAAACACCTGAAGGTACCACGTTCATCTGTACAAACAATAGCACGCAAGTATAAACACCATGCGACCACGCAGCCGTCATACCGCTCAGGAAGGAGACGCGTTCTGTCTCCTAGAGATTGGACTTTGGTGCGAAAAGTGCAAATCAATCCCAGAACAACAGCAAAGGACCTTGTGAAGATGCTGGAGGAAACAGGTACAAACCTATCTATATCTACAGTAAAACGAGTCCTATATCAACATAACCTGAAAGGCTGCTCAGCAATGAAGAAGCCACTGCTCCAAAACCACCATATAAAAGCCAGACTACGGTTTGCAACTGCACATGGGGACAAAGATCGCACTTTTTGAAGAAATGTCCTCTGGTCTGATGAAACAAAAATAGAACCGTTTGGCCATAATGACCATCGTTATGTTTGGAGGAAAAAGGGGGAGGCTTGCAAGCCGAAGAACACCATCCCAACCGTGAAGCACGGGGGTGGCAGCATCATGTTGTGGGGGTGCATTGCTGCAAGAGGGACTGGTGCACTTCACAAAATAGATGGCATCATGAGGAGGGGAAATTATGTGGATATATTGAAGCAACATCTCAAGACATCAGTCAGGAAGTTAAAGCTTGGTTGCAAATGGGTCTTCCAAATGTACAATGACCTCAAGCATACTTCCAAAGTTGTGGCACAATGGCCACTCCAATACATTGATTTTGTTGTCCTTAGGCCATCACAAAGCCCTGACCTCAAACCTATAGAAAGTTTGTGGGCAGAAATGAAAAAGCGTGTGCGAGCAAGGCCTTCAAACCTGACTCAGTTACACCAGTTCTGTGAGGAGGAATGGGCCAAAATTCACCCAACTTATTGTGGGAAGCTTGTGGAAGGCTACCCGCAAAAAAAAGTTAAACAATGTAAAGGCAACGCTACCAAATACTAATTGAGTGTATGTAAACGTCTGACCCACTGGGAATGTGATGAAAGAAATACAAGCTAAAATAAATCATTCTCTCTACTATTATTCTGACATTTCCCATTCTTAAAATAAAATGGTGATCCTAACTGACCTAAGACAGGGAATAATTACTAGGATTAAATGTCAGGAATTGTGAAAATCTGAGTTTAAATGTATTTAGCTAAGGTGTATGTAAACTTCCGACTTCAACTATATACACTGCTCAAAAAAATATAGGGAACACTTAAACAACACAATGTAACTCCAAGTCAATCACACTTCTGTGAAATCAAACTGTCCACTTAGGAAGCAACACTGATTGACAAAAAATTTCACATGCTGTTGTGCAAATGGAATAGAAAACAGGTGGAAATTATAGGCAATTAGCAAGACACCCCCAATAAAGGAGTGGTTCTGCAGGTGGTGACCACAGACCACTTCTCACTTCCTATGCTTCCTGGCTGATGTTTTGGTCACTTTTGAATGCTGGCGGTGCTTTCACTCTAGTGGTAGCATGAGACGGAGTCTACAACCCACACAAGTGGCTCAGGTAGTGCAGCTCATCCAGGATGGCACATCAATGCGAGCTGTGGCAAGAAGGTTTGCTGTGTCTGTCAGCGTAGTGTCCAGAGCATGGAGGCGCTACCAGGAGACAGGCCAGTACATCAGGAGACGTGGAGGAGACCGTAGGAGGGCAACAACCCAGTAGCAGGACCGCTACCTCCGCCTTTGTGCAAGGAGGAGCAAGCAGAGCCCTGCAAAATGACCTCCAGCAGGCCACAAATGTGCATGTGTCTGCTCAAACGGTCAGAAACAGACTCCATGAGGGTGGTATGAGGGCCCGACGTCCACAGGTGGGGGTTGTGCTTACAGCCCAACACCGTGCAGGACGTTTGGCATTTGCCAGAGAACACCAAGATTGGCAAATTCGCCACTGGCGCTCTGTGCTCTTCACAGATGAAAGCAGGTTCACACTGAGCACATGTGACAGACGTGACAGAGTCTGGAGACGCCGTGGAGAACGTTCTGCTGCCTGCAACATCCTCCAGCATGACCGGTTTGGCGGTGGGTCAGTCATGGTGTGGGGTGGCATTTCTTTGGGGGGCCGCACAGCCCTCCATGTGCTCGCCAGAGGTAGCCTGACTGCCATTAGGTACCGAGATGAGATCCTCAGACCCCTTGTGAGACCATATGCTGGTGCGGTTGGCCCTGGGTTCCTCCTAATGCAAGACAATGCTAGACCTCATGTGGCTGGAGTGTGTCAGCAGTTCCTGCAAGAGGAAGGCATTGATGCTATGGACTGGCCCGCCCGTTCCCAGACCTGAATCCAATTGAGCACATCTGGGACATCATGTCTCGCTCCATCCACCAACGCCACGTTGCACCACAGACTGTCCAGGAGTTGGCGGATGCTTTAGTCCAGGTCTGGGAGGAGATCCCTCAGGAGACCATCCGCCACCTCATCAGGAGCATGCCCAGGCGTTGTAGGGAGGTCATACAGGCACGTGGAGGCCACACACACTACTGAGCCTCATTTTGACTTGTTTTAAGGACATTACATCAAAGTTGGATCAGCCTGTAGTGTGGTTTTCCACTTTAATTTTGAGTGTGACTCCAAATCCAGACCTCCATGGGTTGATAAATTTGATTTCCATTGATCATTTTTGTGTGATTTTGTTGTCAGCACATTCAACTACGTAAAGAAAAAAATATTTAATAAGAATATTTCATTCATTCAGATCTAGGATGTGTTATTTTAGTGTTCCCTTTATTTTTTTGAGCAGTGTATATATATATATACACTACCGTTCAAAAGTTTGGGGTCAAGAAAAGAAAAGCAACATTTTTGTCCATTAAAATTACATCAAATTGATCAGAAATACAGTGTAGACATTGTTAATGTTGTAAATGACTATTGTAGCTGGAAACTGCTGATTTGTTATGGAATATCTACATAGGCGTACAGAGGCCCATTATCAGCAACCATCACTCCTGTGTTCCAATGGCACGTTGTGTTAGCTAATCCAAGTTTATCATTTTAAAAGGCTAATTGATCATTAGAAAACCCTTTTGCAATTATGTTAGCACAGCTGAAAACTGTTGTTCTGATTAAAGAAGCAATAAAACTGGCCTTCTTTAGACTAGTTGAGTATCTGGAGCATCAGCATTTGTGTGTTCGATTACAGGCTCAAAACGGCCAGAAACAAAAACCTTTCTTCTGAAACTCGTCAGTCTATTCTTGTTCTGAGAAATGATGGCTATTCCATGCAAGAAATTGTCAAGAAACTGAAGATCTCGTACAACGCTGTGTACTGCTCCCTTCAGAGAACAGCGCAAACTGGCTCTAACTAGAATAGAAAGAGGAGTGGGAGGCCCCAGTGCACAACTGAGCAAGAGGACAAGTACATTAGAGTGTCTAGTTTGAGAAACAGATGCCTCACAATTCCTCAACTGGCAGCTTCATTAAATAGTACCCGCAAAACACCAGTCTCAATGTAAACAGTGAAGAGGCGACTCCGGGATGCTGGCCTTCTAGGCAGAGTTCCGATGTCCAGTGTCTGTGTTCTTTTGCCCATCTTAATCTTTTATTTTTATTGGCCAGTCTGAGATATGGCTTTTTCTTTGCAACTCTGCCTAGAAGGCCAGCATCCCGGATGTAGCAACTACAGATTGCCCCTTTAAATCTATCAAAGCGTGCAAGTTTGGGCATGTGTCCATTAGGACTATGGATTTTTATGCAGCTGTTGCAAGAGCACTTTTTCACTGGCTGTCCACTGGTTTCAAAAACGAATGATAGGCAGCTTAAACTTCTTGAATTCAACCATTATTGGATTCAAATACACATTTAGATTTGTGAACAGCCATTCACAACAACCACAGTCCGTACGGTGCAAATAGCTGAATGAGAGAGCAGCAGCGTGATTCACATCAATGCTATGTAGACACCAATAACAAGTGAGATCTGTAACGCCGTAGACTTCACCACTGCTGTCATCCTTACCTCCAAGCGTTTATTCAAGGTGGATAATCTGTGGATGCCGACAGCAGTCGCAGCATTGAATGACATAGCTTGTACTGTAGCCTACAAAACTCTATTCCTGCTCTTTTCCCTCGATCCATCAAACATTTGGTGTGTCATCATAGTGGTCTCTGACTTGTGGTCAGACTTGCTCAGGTGGAACAAACTTAAACTTGCGCCTTTTTCAATGCTGATTTGAATGTTATTGGGAAAACAGAGAAGTGTCAAAGATTTTTTTTTGCAAACATCCTTTCTGAATTTGAAAGTAATCCTCGAAATAATCATCTAGTTTTTCTAAAGTATCTGTAATCTGATTACAATATTTTTGCTGGTGATGTAACGGATTACAGTTACCATTTTTTTGTAATCCCTCTTTATAGATGACCATTGGTTTATATAATACCTTATAACAGCCTAACTACATTCCTTCATGTTTTGGCTGTAGCCAATGGCTACATTAAGGAACTGGCAGTCTCACTCTCTCCCTCGCTCTCTGTTTTCTTCTATTGAATTCATTATACAAGCTTCTGTGTTTGTCAAAGAACGATGCTGGGACTAGTTTATGTGGATGCGGATAGAGTTCCAGCGTTGTGATTTGTTTGACGGTGCCACACGCGTATCTTTCTGCCAAGAAGTGACAGGTTTTTTTTGCGAATGAAATAAGTGGGACTTTCCAGCCTTCATTGCAGTGTCTATGAAATGTAATCTGCCACCAGAGTCACTTGTTACTACAATTTATAAACTCACTCGCTGGGCTGAAGGGGTTGATATTCAGAAGTTAATAAAACAATTACAATACACTGACAGTCCCCGAATTGACATTTATTGTAATACTTGATGATGTTTAGTAAAAAGCACAGTATAAATGTCTAGTAGATGGCTATTGGCTTACCTACCGTATGTTGTAAAAGCCAATCTAATGACTTGTTAGGCTATATTGCAAGTAGCCTACTGTCTACAGCGCATTGGAAAGTATTCAGGCCCCTTTCCACATTTTGTTACGTTACAGCCTTATTCAAAAATTGAATAAATTGTTTTTTTCCCCTCATCAATCTACACCCAATACCCCATAATGACAAAGCAAAAATAGGTTTATACATTTTTGCAAATGTATTGCAAATAACATTTACACAAGTATTCAGACCCTTTATTCAGTACTTTGTTGAAGCAATTCTGGCAGCGATGTTGAGTCTTCTTGGGTATGACGCAACAACCCTGGCACACCTGTATTTGGAGAGTTTCTCCCATTCTTCTCTGCAGATCCTCTTAAACTCTATCAGGCTGGATTGGGAGCGTCACTGCACAGCTATTTTCAGGTCTCTCCAGAGATGTTCGATCAGGTTCAAGTCCGGGCTCTGGCTGGGCCACTCAAAGACATTCAGAAACTTGTCCCGAAGCCACTCCGCATTGTCTTGGCTGTGTGCTTAGGGTCGTTGTCCTGTTGGAAGGTGAACCTTCGCCCCAGTCTGAGCTCCTGAGCGCTCTGGAGTAGGCTTTCATCAAGGATCTCTCTGTACCTTGATCTGTTCATCTTTCCCTGGTCCTGACTAGTCTCCCAGTCTCTGCCACTGAAAAACATCCCTACAGTATGATGCTGCCACCACCATGCTTCACCATAGGGATGGTGCCAGGTTTCCTCCAGACATGACACTTGGCATTCAGGCCAAAGAGTTCAATCTTGGTTTCATCAGACCAGAGAATCTTGTTTCTCATGATCTGAGAGTCCCTAAGGTGCCTTTTGGCAAACTCCAAGTGGGCTGTCGTGTGCCTTTTACTGAGGAGTGGCTTCCATCTGGCCATTCTACCATAAAGGTCTGATTGGTGGAGTGCAGCAGAGATGGTTGTCCTTCTGGAAGGTTCTCCCATCTCCACAGAGGAACTCTGGAGCTCTGTTAGAGTGATCATCGGGTTCTTGGTCACGTCCCTGACCAAGGCTCTTCTCCCCCGATTGCTCGGGCAGCTAGCTCTAGAAAGAGTCTTGGTGGTTCCAAACTTCTTCCATTAAAGAATGATGGAGGTCCCTGTGTTCTTGGGGACCCTCAATGCTGCAGACATTTTTTATACCCTTCCCCAGATCTGTGTCTCGACACAATCCTGTCTCGGAGCTCTACAGACAATTCCTTCAACCTCCTGGCTTGGTTTTTGCTCTGACATGCAGTGACAACTGTGGGACCCTATTTGGACAGGTGGGTACCTTTCCAAATCATGTACAATCAATTTATAAAAACATCTCAAGGATGATCAATGAAAACAGAGTGCACCTGAGCTCAATTTCGAGTCTCATAGCAAAGGGTCTGAACACTTATGTAAATAAGGTATTTCTGTTTTCTGTTTCTGTTTTTAATAAATTAGCACAAATTCTACAAACCTGTTTTTGATTTGTCATTATGGGGTATCGTGTGTAAATTGATGAGGAACAATTTTTTAGAAGAAGGCTGTAACGTAACAAAATGTGATAAAAGTCAAGGGGTCTGAATACTTTCCGAATGCAATGTATATATATCACTGTGTATACAGTGATGCACATATATGTATTTATTTTTGTTAATTTCAACCATATAATATGGTCTTTGTAGTGACTGGGTGTATTGGTACAGCATCCAAAGGGTAATTAATAACTGCACCATGCTCAAAGGGATATTCAATGTCTGCTTGTATCGATAGGGGTCCTTCTTTGCGAACCTCCCTGGTTTTTGTTGTTAAATCTGTGTTTATAATTCATTGCTCAACTGATTGACCTTACAGATAAGTGTATATGTGGGGTACAGAGATGTGTGGGGTATAGAAATCATGTTAATTAAACACTATTATTGCACACAGAGTGAGCCATTTTTACTCTTGAACTTATTTAGACGTGCCATAACAAAATCGTTGAATACTTCTTGATTCAAGAAATGTCAGCTTTTCGTTTTGTATTAATTTGTAAACATTTCTAAAAATCATAGTTCCACCTTGACATTATGGGATATTGTGTGTAGATCAGTGACACAAAATCTAAATGTATTCCATTTAAAATTCAGGCTGTAACACAAACAAAATGTGAAACATTAAAGAGGTGTGAATACTTTCTAAAGGCACTATATCTGTCCCAGACAACAGCTCTTCATGCCATAATGTTGCTTCTCGCAGTTAGAAATAGGGTTGTTCCACGAAATTATATTGATATTTTAATTAGAAATTGTGCACTAGTTATTTTGTTACATTGACAAGGTAATTTCTGAATATTATAATTTTTATTCATGTGATTAGTGATTAATTCACGTCTGTCCCTCATTTTAAGGTCAACCCTGTTACGGGAACTGAACTCTCATTTTATTATGGTGAAACTATTCCTTTTTAAATATTTTTTTTCCTTTTTTCAAAATAAACATTAAACATCTTATAGTGAAATGATAGTGTAAAAGCAGGTGAGGTTGTTCAACACTCTTAGAAAGAGAGGTTCCAAAACGGTTCTTCAACTGTCCTCATAGGAGAACCTTTTTTGGTTTCAGGTAGAACCCTTCTCACAGAGGGTTGTACATGTACATTGAACTCAAAAGGGTTTTACCTGGAACCAAAAGGGTTCTACTTTGAACCAAAAAATTGTTCTTCAAATGGTTGTCTTTTGGGGACAAATGAAGAACCTTTTTAGAGTTTAGATATCAATTTTTCTCGAAGAGTGTACTCTTTTTGGCCATTTTCTGGTGTTTTGTGGTGGAAATTTGAGCATAACAAGTCGCGAAGCTTGCATTCAATTGCCACCACCTGTTGCACACAACAAGCTTCCATTTCCCCTGTCACAAGGGGATTTATGGCTGATTTAAAATGAAATCGTCAACCCTGTTACGGTCAACCCTGTTACTTTATTTGGCACTGAATAGGCACTTTCTTTAGTCATTATTTTATTTAAACCTCTTGAAACAGAATGCTAGAATTTGTTTTTTTACCAAGTTACACATCTCAAAAGGCACTGAATTGGTGGATCGACCCAATAACGTCCTACTCTCCTACTGTCTTTCTGACTATTCTAGCCTTGACAAGCCAAATACAACTCCACTCCTTCAAGTAGGACTATTATTCACTTAACAGTGGAATGCTTAACAGGATAGGAATACAAATGAAAGAGTTTTAAAATAGTATGATCGTAAACAGAGGAAAGAAGTTTTACCTGATGTGTCTCCATATGGCTTTGGTGGTTTGACAGTCTCCCCTAGACTGACGCTGGCCTTGGTGGTGCTCAGCCTTCTGGGGTGAGGGGTGGTCACCACAGCGAACGTCCTCTGGGGGCTCTTGGTGGTGGTGGTGGTGGTGGTTGTGGCCATGGCAGTGGTCAAGGCCTTGGTGGACAGCGTGGAGTTGGCCGCCGTTTTACCCTCACCGTTCTCAAAGTTGTCCTCTGTCCCCGTGGGTCCCCAGTCGATATATCCGGCCACCGTCGTGGTCCTGCCGTCCTGAGATTTGTCATCGCTGTCCCATTTCAGCTGCCTCCTCGCCCTCAGTAACAACCTCACCACGTCTGTTTTGTGCCCCATGGGAAGATCTAGCACCGCTGCCAAATCCCCCACCTCGGTGGATGTGTATTTCAACCGGCACTCCTTACATGGCTGTCCTTTATGTGCCAGTCTCCTGTGCTTTTGACCCCTGAACTTTGGCCCTGGCCCTCCCATATTGTCTGGCGGTGGGACGGGGTTGAGGAGCCGGCGCGCCAGCGGCCTCACTGTCCTCCAATAGAGCATGTTGGGAGTATCCCAGAGGGGCGCCGAGCGGGGCCGGGGACGAGGCACAGGTTTGTGGATGAGCTTGATTCCTAGGCCCTGACTGAGGGGGCTACACAGGGAAAAATCCAGGGTGAGGTGGGTCATGGCCAAGAGGATCCACACCCGAAGCCCTACACAGCTCCCCGGCCGTAAAGCCGACATCTGACTGGGGAAAAAAGGACAGAGGACATTTTAGATTTGGCATTGGTTCACATTTAAAACCAAAAGGGATAGTAGTAGTTTTGTAGATGAAGGGTTGGTTTCCCAGACATGGATTAAGGCTAGTCCTGGACTAAAAAACACTTTCAATGGATTGAACATTTGAAAACCATCCAAAAGTGCTTTTTAACTGTGAGATTGACACCACTGAAGTTATGTTGATGGAAGTCTAATTACCTAGACGATGAAACTGTTCTAAAATGTATGTTGATGTAACATTGTGTAGGTCTGCATCTGTATTCCGCACTGACCTGCTTCTCAGGCAACTACTGCTCTCTGACTAAGTAAACTCTGGCAAATTGAACTCCGATAATAATTTGTTTAGCGGAGCACCTGACATTACAAAGGTCAAACACAAAATAAATGGTGTAATTCATTTTCAAAGATTACGGCTTTAACCTCTATTGCTTTGTCCTGTCAAACGCAGCAAGGATTTATCCTTGATTTTAGAGGTTTACTTTTTCAATCCCGCCATGATTAACTGTCGAAGGACAAGGTCAGCCCTATTTTAGCTGATCATAATATTCAGCATAATCATGTCGTATAGAATGTCATCTAGATTCCCAAAGGGCAATTTGATTATGCTGCGAGAGCACTGAAAGATGTCATAATATAAAGTCAGAGTTAGACATGGCTTGATGTGAATATGATATTGAATATGAAAACGTAAAGCAAACACAGCGAGGCGACTTTGTGCTCATAAAATATCAACAGACTTCAAATCTCTTCCTAATATGGGTATGTCTCAAGGGAGGGCATGGTGGTAGTATTGGCAGATTTTAACATTTTGTTTTTGTTGTTATTGATATCTGTAAACAGGACACCGCCCCACTACTAACTTTAACATTAAAATTAATACATTTTGTATCACTTTAGTCATCATCGTCATTAAAACTGCATTCATACTAGTATTGTCTCAACATAATGAGTAATTTAAAACCTTTACATTTTAACACCTGTGAAATTGTACCCTGTTTACAAACCTTCGCTTATTTCACAATCCTGACTAGAACATAAAGAAGAATTGATCTGCCGAGTGCAACTTTCTATGGCCACCATGTGACAAAGCAAAACTTGATTCCAGAAGGAACAACCTCATCATCGTTATTGTCCTTGATCAATTTATGTCAGCACCAAGGCGTTGCTGAACAGGCGTTCAGGCGTTGTTGAACAAAGCAGGTATTGTAGTGAATAGGTACACTGTCGTAAGGGGACATTACATTTTCAAGACAATCAACAACTTACCAGCTCATTTTGAATCATGACTTCAAAAAATGTTTCAGTACTTTAGGGTTAATTGCTTTAACGTTTCCATCTTTCCATGGACCACCTTTTTAAGGAGCAAATGAACAGTTGAAGTGCACAACTAAACCAGGACTACTGTAAACAAAGTTACGTTAAAAGAAGCAACTGAATCATGAGACTGTAAACATAGTGAAAGTAGAATGAGACTCTGCACACTAACCAGCAGTTGTTTTCCATGCAAGTTGGAGAATCACAGTCATCATCAAACATCAAAAAAGCAAAAATGCACAGTGGAGGAAAATGAACTGTAATACATTGTGCGAGGTCCTTTTGAAGTTCTGAGAGCATACATCAAGTTTCTCATCGGAAGTCCCATATGGCGGCGCACAATTGGCCCAGCATCGTCCGGGTTAGGGGAGAGTTTGGCCGTCATTGTAAATAAGAATTTGTTCTTAACTGACTTGCCTAGTTAAATAAAGGTTAAATAAAAAATGTATGGTAATGTCTGGTGACTTGGATTGGTCCTGCTCTCAAACCAAACTGTTTTAACTTCCTAAAAAGTACACTTGAAGTGAATCCATTCTCACCTAAGACTATTGAGTGAGGGCTCTGGAATGAATATAATCTCCAATAAGGGAAGCAGTTGTTTCCCATCCTGAGTAATATCGATTCTAGCAGGGGATGGGAATGTTTAATGACCACCTTGGTTCAGCATGTACCCCACTGCTCTACTGGGTTCCAACACAGCCACAGGGAAGAGTGTTCTGTTACAGCCCTATCTGAGTGTGAGTTATCATGAGTATTAAAGGGAAAGGGTTGTTGTAAAGATGTAGGATCTTAATTTGCAGGAATGCAGGACATTTAGAACATGTTGTGTATTTGAGGTTTGAAAATTATTTTGAAGTTTGTAATTTCCACTTTGACATTTTTGACAGATTTTCCCTTATGAAAAATTCATCAAACCTGCAAAACCTACCCTACAAAAATGTCCATTAATTACACTCCACATAATAATTCAAATTTTGTGATGCTGCAGGATTCTTTTCCTGCTGCAACCAACTGGCTCAGATTAAGATCTTACATCTGTAGGTCTAATGGTTACCATATCTAGCCACATCCCCTGGCACAGTCGGTCATATTGATCACCTACTGTGCCGTAATCAGGAATGTGCTGCTCTGTGAAAGCAGTAAGGTCATTGTATTTGGGGATTGTAAACAGGATGACATATGAAGCTTGATAGATACCTCTGCATCATGAGCATTCGCATCTGATTCGCCGCCATCAAGGAAAGGGAGCATGGCTATTGGCAGAAAGAACTCTGTGGGCTTAAATTACCATTTCCCAGGATTTTAATTTGTTTAATATTACAGTAATCTAAATATATATTCTATAGGTGATGATGTTGGAGATAGCGAAAGCCATCACAGGAGAGGATAGCCCTCTAGCTTATAAGTATCATGATCAGCTGACATTGACATTCAGCTTGACACTTGTGACCAGCTTTCTCTGTGGGAGTACAAACTCACAGCATGGGAAAGTTATTCTGCTTTGAAAGTTGATAAATTTGTTATCCCACTTAGGAAACAAGTAGTAGAAAAGGCCCTTTGAAAGATTTGTATGAGATTTTCACACTCTCAAGAGACACTTTCTTGTCTTTGTTTATACCCATTCAGAAGGTAGCAGGTTGCCTAGAGAGGGCTTAAGAGGGTTGGGCCAGTAACAGGGAAGTCGCTGGTCCGAATCCCGAGCCGCCAAGGTAGAAAAATCTGCCGTTCTGCTTTTGAGCAAGGCAGTTAACCCCCAACAACTGCTGATGTGGATGTCGACTAAGGCAGCCCCCCACCTCTCTGATTCAGAGGGGTTGGGTTAAATGCGAAAGACACATTTTGGTTGAATGCATTCAGTTGCAACTGACTAGGTACCCCCCTCCCCATCCCCCTTCCTTAAATCTAGATGTGCCGAAAGAGTCATTTTAACGCAAAATGAATTTACATTTTTAATTACTCTGCCATTTTTAAAATCATATCCCCCGTCCTTGACTTTTCCTAAATATGTCTATATAACACGCTGTTGTTGTTAGAATCTTAATATTATAAACATAAATTGTGTTATAAGCCGTTATAAGAGGACATAGACCGCCAGTCATCGAAACTACACCTAAACTATGTTGAAACTAATTTCACACACATAATAATATAGTTATCTTAAAGACAAGATTAAATTGACAATAGTCTGATGGGTGACAATATTATAAATTGTTACATTTTATAAAAATAATCTGATGAACAGCGCAGCTTGGAATTGACACAGAGGCAGGGAAACAGAGTGCCAAAAAATGACTTTTTCAAGTCCTCCTACAAAGTCACAAGCAGGTAAGACGTTTTGATGTCTATATAGTTTCAGAAAGAGCAGATTCGGCAGTTTCCAAATCACCTATCCTTGCCAAACAACTCTTAAAAATGCTGTGATTCCATGCGCTCCCCACGTGCACTCGGAACACTCAAAGCACAGTAGTCTATGTGACTAGTTTCAGGAAACTAGGCGTATGTAGCACGTCACTACTTTACAGGAGATGCATTTGAACGTAAACATACATTTTCTATAAAAATGCGTTTTTTGGCAGAAATACCTTCTGGAGCATGTGAACTTCCATGTGCCTGAATAATAAACGTGAATGCCTTCTGTAAATATGAATAAAATTGTTAAATTAAGAGCCTAGTTGGTTTAGCCAAGGAAAAAGACAGGAAAGAAGTTTTGAAATCAGTGGAATGCCAGGTGGAAGCAGAGTATGATAGCTAAGGAGATGCCGAAAATTCTGCTGTTTGATTGCAAATATGCGGATGGAGTCGAAAAGAGAACCCACAGAAGGCTGTTGTATAAATCAAATCAAATCAAAAAGTATTTGTCACATCCGCCGAATACAACAGATGTAGTGAAATGCTTACAAGCCCTTAACCAACAATGAGGTTTTTAGAAAGATACGTTTTAAAGTATTTACCAAAATGAACTGAAGTAAAAAAATAAATACATTAAAAATCTAAATAAATTAAAGAGCAACAATAAAATAACAGTAGCGAGGCTACAGTTCAAGTCGGAAGTTTACATACACTTAGGTTGGAGTCATTGAAACTCGTTTTTCAACCACTCCACAAATTTCTTGTTAACAAACTATAGTTTTGGCAAGTCGGATACAACATTTACTTTGTGCATGACACAAGTAATTTTTCCAACAATTGTTTACAGACAGATTATTTCACTTATAATTCACTGTATCACAATTCCAGATGGTCAGAAGTTTACATACACTAAGTTGACTGTGTCTTTAAACAGCTTGGAAAATTCCAGAAAATTATGTCATGGTTTAGAAGTTTCTGATAGGCTAATTGACATCATTTGAGTCAATTGGAGGTGTACCTGTGGATGTATTTCAAGGCCTGCCTTCAAACTCAGTGCCTCTTTGCTTGACATCATGGGAAAATCATAAGAAATCAGCCAAGACCTCAGAAAAAAAATTGTAGACCTCCACAAGTCTGGTTCATCCTTGGGAGCAATTTCCAAACACCTGAAGGTACCACGTTCATCTGTACAAACAATAGCACTCAAGTATAAACACCATGGGACCACGCAGCTCAGGAAGGAGATGCATTCTGTCTCCTAGAGATGACCGTACTTTGGTGCGAAAAGTGCAAATCAATCCAAGAACAACAGCAAAGGACCTTGTGAAGACGCTGGAGGAAACAGATGCAAAAGTATCTACATCCACAGTAAAACGAGTCCTATATCGACAACATGAAAGAACGCTCAGCAAGGAAGAAGCCACTGCTCCTAAACCGCCATAAAAAATCCAGACTACAGTTTGCAACTGCACATGGGGACAAAGATCGCACTTTTTGGAGAAATGTCCTCTGGTCTGATGAAACAAAAATAGAACTGTTTGGCCTTAATGACCATCGTTATGTTTGGAGGAAAATGCGGGATGCTTGCAAGCCGAAGAACACCATCAAAACCGTGAAGAACGGGGGTGGCAGCATCATGTTGTGGGGGTGTTTTGCTGCAGGAGGGTCTGGTACACTTCACAAAATAGATGGCATCATGAGGAAGGAAAAGTATGTGGATATATTGAAGCAACATCTCAAGACCTCAGTCAGGAAGTTAAAGCTTGGTCGCAAATGGGTCTTCCAAATGGAAAATGACCCCAAGCATACTTCCAAAGTTGTGGCAAAATGGCCCTGACTAATCCCATAGAAAATTTGTGGGCAGAACTGAAAAAGCATGTGCGAGCAAGGAGGCCTACAAACCTGACTCAGTTACACCAGCTCTGTCAGGAGAAATGGGCCAAAATTCACCCAACTTATTGTGGGAAGCTTGTGCAAGGCTACCCAAAATGTTTGACCAAAGTTAAACAATTTGAAGGTAATGCTACCAAATATTAATTGAGTGTAAACTTCTGACACACTGGGAATGTGATTAAAAAGAAATAAAAGCTGAAATAAATAATTCTCTCTACTATTATTCTGACATTTCACATTCTTAAAATAAAGTGGTGATCATAACTGACCTAAGTCAGGGAATTTTTACTAGGATTAAATGTCAGGAATTGTGAAAAACTGAGTTTAAATGCATTTGGCTAAGGTGTATGTAAACTTCCGACTTCAACTGTATATATATGGGGTACAGGTACAGAGTCACTGTGCCGGGGCACAGGTTAGTCAAGGTAATTGAGGTAATATGTACATGTAGTTAGAGGTAAAGTGACTATGCATAGATAATAAACAGATAGTAGCAGCAGCGTAAAAACGGGCATGGGGGGGGGGACAATGCAAATAGCCCGGTGTAGCCATTTGATGAGCTGTTCAGGAGTCTTATGGCTTAGGGGAAGAAGCTGTTAGGAAGCCTTTTGGACCTAGACTTGGCGCTCCGGTACCACTTTCTGTGCAGTAGCAGAGAGAAAGGTCTATGACTAGGTTGGCTGGAGTCTTTGGCAATTTTTAAGGCTTTCCTCTGTCACCGCCTGGTATAGAGGTCCTGGATGACAGTAAGCTTGGCCCCAGAGATGTACTGTGCCGTACGCACTACCCTCTGTAGTGCCTGGCGGTTGGAGGCCGAGCAGTTGCCATACCAGGCGGTGATGCAACCAGTCAGGATGCTCTCGGTGGTGCAGCTGTATAACTTTTTGAGGATCTGAGGACCCATCTTTTCAGTCTCCTGAGGGGGAATAGGCATTGTCGTCCCTCTTCACGACTGTCTTGGTGTGTTTGGACCATGATAGTTTGTTGGTGATGTGGACACCAAGGAACTTGAAGCTCTCATCCTGCTACACTACAGCCCTGTTGATGAGAATGGGGGTGTGCTCAGTCCTCCTTTTTCTGTAGTTCACAATCATCTCCTTTGTCTTGACCACGTTGTGGTAGAGGTTGTTATCCTAGCACCACACGGCCAGGTCTCTGGCCTCCTCCGTATAGGCTGTCTCATTGTTGTCGTTGATCAGACCTACTACTCTTGTGTCGTTGGCAAACTTAATGATGGTGTTGGAGTCGTGCTTGGCCATGCAGTCATGGGTGAACAGGGAGTACAGGAGGGGACTAAGCATGCACCCCTGAGGGGCCACTGTGGTGGCCCCTCAGGGGCCACTAAGCATGCACCCCTGAGGGGCCACTAAGCATGCACCACCTGGGGGCGGCCCGTCAGGAAGTCCAGGATCCAATTGCAGAGAGAGTTGTTAAGTTCCAATGTCCTTAGCTTAGTGATGAGCTTTGAGGGTACTATGGTGTTGAACGCTGAGCTGTAGTCAATGAAGAGCATTATCATGTAGGTGTTCCTTTTGTCCAGGTGGGAAAGGGCAGTGTGGAGATTGCATCATCTGTGGATCTGTTGGGGAGTTATGCAAATTGGAGTCTGTCTCCAGATTAAATCTTCAAGCTAATGGAAACCATGGCATCCTTGACAGAGAGGGAGAAGTGTTCATCCATGTATACAGGTAAGAGTCTAGCTAGCAACATTTTCAGATATTATACATTTCAAATTTTGTCAGAAAGTTGTTTTCATTGCAAGTTAAAGTGTACTGTTAGCTAGCTATCTAATGTTAGCTGGCTGGCTCACTAGCTAACGTTATGTGCATGATCTGTGTAGTGACATTATTCATTTCTCAGAAAGCCATTTGCATTGCTAGTTATAGCCTAATGTTAGATAGCTGGCTAACATTGAACCTAGTTGGTTAGCTTTAGCTACCTGCAGATTCATGCATGGTGGCTAGCTATGACAATCAGTTTGTATTGCTAGTAGTATCAGTTGGGATTATTGCCGCATTCAAAACGCATTCCGACTTCAGTGTGTTCAAGACAACTGGGAACTCTGGGAAAAATCTTTTTCAACGGTCATCCAACTCTGAATTCTCTCTTGGGAACTCGGGCTTCCTTCTAGAGCACTGCATTTCCTACCTGAAGCTCACTGACGTTAGAATTTGACCTCGTATTTTTGCAAGTTCCCAGTTGTCTTGAAAGCACCGTTACGTTCATTGTTTATCCAGCCAGCTAGCTAGCTACATGTCTAAACAATGATGATTACATGACCAAGTTAGCCAGGTTTGTCTATTGAATTTCATGAACATGTGTGTGTACATGTCTAGACAATAGTGACTCATCCACTTAGTTCAATGTGGCTGGGGGGTGGTTATAGCATTTCTTTTAAATGACCCATCAATTTAGACAAGTGTGTCTGGGTAAGAATCATCTAATAATTATAAAATATTTATACAATATTTATTCTGGACACTTTCTTTTTGATATCGCTACTATGCAAATAACCATTTCACTGTACCGTTTACACCTTCTGTTTCCTGTACATGTTACAAATAAATGTTTATTTTATTTGATATAGAGTAATGTGAAGAACAGCATGCCCTGCACCAAAGTCAGATTAGGATGTAGAACAAGGACTAGATAAAGTGCATTTTTGCTACTACTTTCACCACTTTTAGTCTTGAAACATTTGGTTGTTTACTACACTACCTTACTCTGTTTAGCACATGGCCTCACATGTGAATCCTTAAAGAGATGGGTGGGGCTAAGGCTTAAGAGGGTGTGAACAATGCTGATTGGGTGTAGACAAAGAAAAGCTCTCCAGTATATTCAAGCATTCTGCTTCAAAAAAATGGCCCTTGAATCTACTGGAGAGCTTTTCCTTGTCTTTTCCATTGTTCCTCAACTGCAGTGTATGAATAACCATTTTCTACCTCAGAGTATCTACTTTTATCCAACGTAAAAAACACCATTTCAAATTATGCTACATTGTGCCAAATTGAGCCGGTTGGTCATTTAAACTCAAAATATTTGATTATGTTCTTTTGAAATGCATTTTCTTAGACCTGCATTTAAATAATTAATAATGAATGATCTTTGCGATGGTTTTCATAGACAGAGCTATGGATGCAAGGACTAACCATCCATGATATCAACATTATAGTTTTAAACTATTTTGGGGATATATAGTGTTTGCTTACATTTACTTTGTTTACAAACATTGGAGTAAAACAAGCTTATATTTTGTGTTCGGGGGGGGGGGGGGGTACATGCTCATGAGGCATTTATAAGTTATATTCTTCGAGAATCAGTGGGTATATTTAAGTGTTAAGCCTTAGCCCCACCCATCTCTTTAAGAATTCACATGTAAATGCATGGCCAATTACATCATGGCTATATAAAGTGCATTCAGAAAGTATTCAGACCCCTTTCACTTTTTCCACATTTTGTTACGTTACAGCGTTATTCTAAAATTGATTAAATTGTTATTTTTCCCTCATCAATCTACACACAATACCCCATAATGACAAAGCAAAAACAGTTTTTTAGACATTTTTGCAAATGTATAACAATAAAAACTGAAATATCACTTTTACATAAGTATTCAGACCCTTTACTCAGTACTTTGTTGAAGCACCTTTGGCAGCGATTACAGCCTCAAGTCTTCTTGGGTATGACACTACAAGGTTGGCACACCTGTATTTCGGGAGTTTCTCCCATTCTTCTCTGCAGATCCTCTCAAACTCTGTCAGGTTGGATGGGGAGCATCGCTGCACAGCTATTTTCAGGTCTCTCCAGAGATGTTCAATCGGGTTCAAGTCTGGGCTCTGGCTGGGCCACTCAAGGACATTCAGAGACCTGTCAAGAAGCCACTTCTGCGTTGTCTTGGCTGTGTGCTTAGGGTCGTTGTCCTGTTGGAAGGTGAACCCTCGCCCCAGTCTGAGCTCCTGAGCACTCTGGAGTAGGCTTTCATCAAGGATCTCTCTGTACTTTGCTCCGTTCATCTTTCCCTCAATCCTGACTAGTCTCCCTGTCCCTGCCTCTGAAAAACATTCCCACAGCATGACGCTGCCACCACCATGCTTCACCGTAGGGATGGTATTGGCCAAGTGATGAGCGGTGCATGGTTTCCTCCAGACGGGAGGCTTGGCATTCAGGCCAAAGCGTTTAATCTTGGTTTCATCAGACCAGAGAATTTTGTTTCTCCTTTATGTGCCTTTTGGCAAACTTCAAGTGGGCTGTCATGTGCCTTTTACTGAGGAGTGGCTTCTGTCTGGCCACTCTACCATAAAGGCTTGATTGGTGGAGTGCTGCAGAGATGGTTGTCCTTCTGGAAGGTTCTCCCATCTCCACAGAGGAACTCTGGAGCTCTGTCAGAGTGACCATTGGGTTCTTGGTCACCTCCCTGACCAAGGCCTTTCTGCCCCCTTTGCTCAGTTTGGCCGGGCAGCCAGCTCTAGGAAGAGTCTTGGTGGTTTCAAACGTTTTCCATTTAAGAATGATGGTGGTGACTGTGTTCTTGGGGACCTTCAATGCTGCAGACACTTTTTGGTACACTTCCCCAGATCTGTGCCTCGACACAATTAGCAAAAATGTGTCGATTGATCAGGGAAAACAATTATTTCATCCATTTTAGCTGTAACATAACAAAATGTGGGAAAAGTGAAGGGGTCTGAATACTTTCCTAATGCACTGTATACTGTAGATATATTGCCTCCTAATATTGTACAATCTGTGTGTTACTTCATTGGCCTGGGCCATTGTTTGTTTGAATTCAAGACCAGATTGATCTCAGTGTCAGAGTAGCCACTGATTTTGGTCAATTGTGTGGTATTAAAAAAAATTCAGCTGATGTTTTCTGTCGTGTAAATGACGAACTGCATGAAATTAGGTTTTAAAAGGCCAATTTTTTCCCCCAGACCCTGCTAAAAACGCCTCTGCTCAACTGTAGCGTATGCCACATGGCAAACGTTATTATGGCTTTATTATAAAGGGGCTATTTCTTCAACAGTAAAGATACCACGTATCGAATTGCATCTTGATGCACAGATTTGTTCACAGAAAATGATGGCGTGCCGGGAAGGGGGGCCTATTTTTTAATTTATCTATGATTTCTGAATCCGGAACTGGATCCCATACAAGTTTCTAATTAAGGCGCATGAACGTTCACATGTTCAAGAAGGCATTTCTGCAACCCCCCCAAAAATATCGAAAGGACCTACTGTGAAGTAGGAACTAACATCAAACGCCCCCGATCCTGTAACCAGTCACATTTAACCCAACCACCACAACTCCCACCCCCTACCACCGCTCTTGCAATTACCATAATACATTCAGATGGTACTGTGGGATCATGGTAGTGGGAGTCGTTATGGATGGTACAGCCTCATTGATCTTCATACCCAGTAAAACAGCAGGAAGAACAATTACTCAGAGAGAGAGCCCACATATCCACATTCATATGCACTTCTTAGTGCTGAGAGACTGGCAAAGGGCAAGTTGATTGTAAACAATATGCATTATTCAGGCTCTCTTTAGACATCCGGCAGATAGCATGCACACACAGGCTCACACACAAGCGAAGGTACACACACACACAGACAATTTTTATCAACAACAAAGATTAATCTAGTTTTCTTTCAAGCCGAAAACATTGTCTAATTTAAAGTTAATTACCGGTTAGTACTTCAAATGTGTTTTTGTATGAGGCAGGGACAATATTATTTGTGTGGGTGTAAGAGAATAAAAACACAGCGGAGATGAATGGCTCAAAGCAGCGGGTGGCCGCAGTGTGTTAGCGATTACCTGCAAGGTGGAAATGAACAGTGGTGATTCAACATGTAGAATTGTCTGGAAATTAACAGAAATTGGTGGCCGATATTCTGATCAGAGGTGATAGGAAGGCCACCCACTCGGCCGACGTACGTTGCTCTGGTGTGCTTTCCTCTCTAAAGCACTGAGGTTATCATTGAATTCTAGCCTTTTGAATTCAACAGTTTTGATTGCCAATAACATTGGCCATTTGTTTGTTTTGCATTTTGGATAAAACAACACTTGAATCTGCTGAAGGAATGTTCTCAGTTAATATTCCACATACAGAGCCAGCCTTAGCCTGTCAGTATAGAGTAAATCCACTGTAACGTTATTTTGCAGCTCTATATAAATTCCATTGTCAAGGGGGTTAGGATTAGGCCTAGACAGGCATTCTAAATTAAGCACATGAGCCTCATGCTAGATGAACGTCAATCTGCAACACATTCATAGGTTTTCTGTTTAGTAAAAAATATAATTGGCATATGACTCAACTTGGATTATACTGTTAGGGTAAGTTATAAATAAGTTATAAATAATATTCTGTGACTGTTTAAAACATGCCTGTGGACAAAAAAGCGCTTTCTCTTGAACCGACTCTTGAATATCAGGCCGTGTTAACAAACTGGCACCTTGGAGATTTCACAAACAAGATTAAAGTATATACTCTGAAAATGCATTCAACTGAAAATGTATAATAAATTATGTAGGACATGTTATGAGCAAGAATGACCCCCTTATAATGTCTTCTATCATCTAATAATGATCCATTTTGAGTCAGTTGAAATGTTAATACATAATGAAACAACATTTTATACGACTGATTGTAAGACATTATAAAGGCTCGGGCAGCGATATACCTGCAGGCTTTATGTAAAGTGTTACCAAACTTTAAATTCCAACGTACAAGAAACTGTGATCCATAGAAAAGAAATGCATATTCTACTTAATGCCTGCACTTGAAACTTGAGTGTTCCATCAGTCAACACAAAACTATCCAAAAGCTAAATGAGCATAGAGTATCATAACCTTCTTTGATGTCAGTTCGCAAAAAGATTTGGGAAATAATCCTTATTCGAATGTTTGGAGGATAAAAAAAAGGATTCATTCAATGTGTTTATGGAATTATAGCTCAGAGCATACTGTGCAAAGAGGATGTGTCCTATATTATGATATTATCAACTCATTGACATAGTGAAGTAGTAAACTGGGCTGCATATTTGCTGTGATTTAAGCCTGAGCTCTCTGTGATCTATGCATTCTGAGAGAGCGCAAAGAGGGTTCAATGGTCCTCATGCTCAATGGCAGGATGACTAAGACACTTGTGACAGAGAACCAGTGACATTTGACTCCCCCTTCTTCGCTGTTTGTAGTTCAGACTGTCTCAGTCTTGGCCTTCGGGGCTTTACTCAGGAGCCACTGATGAACGCACAATGGACTACTTTAGTTTAGAGTAATCAAACGTGGTTGGCTAAAAGAGCTGGTTAACGTTTCCTGAAAGGTTGAGAGGAATACAACTGGAAGACAGGGAGAGACATACATCACTGGTGTAATCAGAGAGTAATTGAATGGATGGTTAGGTAGCAATTCCCTGTTTGGGAATGGATTTATGAGAGCTTGTGCCTGGTGTTCAGATCTCAGGTGTGTAATGAGGCCAGGCTGGACAACGTTCGGTGGTTATGAAAAAACAAAGGGCAGAGAGCAAAGCCTCACGTAGGAGGGTAGCCTCACTACCCGACTACACAGTTGAGCGTCCATGGTTACACTGGCAGCGATAGAGATTAAGAAAACCATCCAGGACAAGGCACACAGGGACACGCAGTTTCATGCAATTCCATCACAGCTGAGATGTATTAGTTTCAAGGTAAATAACGCCACGCAACTGGTTGTGCACATCACTCCAGCAACAAAGGGAAAAAACTATTTAAGCCATGCAAGATACAGACAACACAAAGGATCAAGGGCAGTTCCTTGCAATATGCACGTTACTATACACAAGGTCTGAACATAGTGCTCTCCTGTCAGTTCGCTCTCCTGTCAGTTCGCAAGTGATTGAATGTGGTCTAGAAAATAATTATGCAGTACTAAAGGTTTGTTCTTTAGAGGCATTGTATCTCCAGCATACTCTAAGTCGACGACCCAGTGATGTAGAAAAATATGCAGTCAGCAGTCGCCTACACAGTGACGTAGAAAAATAAGCCATCGGCAGTCACCTACCCAGTGTCGTAGAAACACACAATATGCACAATATGCATAAAAACAAAATATACTATATATTTTTTTTTTATTCACCTTTGTTTAACCAGGTAGGCCAGTAGAGAACAAGTTTCTCATTTACAACTGCGACCTGGCCAAGATAAAGCCAAGCAGTGCGACAAAAACAACACAGAGTTACACATGGAATAAACAAACATACAGTCAATAACACAATAGAAAGTCTGTATACAGAGTGTGCAAATGAAGTAAGGAGGTAAGGCAATAAATAGGCCATAGTGGCGAAGTAATTACAATTTAGCAACTAACACTGTAGTGATAGATGTGCAGATGAGGATCTGCAAGTATAAAAACTGGTGTGCAAAAGAGCAGAAAAAATTCATAAATAAATATGGGGATGAGGTAGTTAGTTGGTTGGACGGGCTATTTACAGATGGGCTGTGTACAATTGCAGCGATCGGTAAGCTGCTCTGACAGCCGATACTTGAAGTTAGTAAGGGAGATATAAGTCTCCAACTTCAGTGATTTTTGCAATTCGTTGCAGTCATTGGCAGCAGAGAACTGGAAGGAAAGGAGGCCAAATGAGGTGTTGGCTTTGGGGATGACCAGTGAAATATACCTGCTGGGTATGGGTGGGTGTTGCTATGGTGACCAGTGAGCTGAGATAAGGCGGAGCTTTACCTAGCAAAGACTTATAGATGACCTGGAGCCAGTGGGTTTGGTGACTAATATGTAACGAGGACCAGCCAACGAGAGCATACAGGTCGCACTGGTGGGTAGTATATGGGGCTTTGGTGACAAAATGGATGGCACTGTGATAGAATGCAGCAAATTTGCTGAGTAGAGTGTTGAGGCTATTTTGTAAATGACATCGCCGAAGTTAAGGACCGGCCGGATAGTCCGTTTTACGAAGGGTATGTTTGGCAGCATGAGTGAAGGAGGCTTTGTTGCAAAATAGGAAGCCGATTCAAGATTTAACTTTGGATTGGAGATGCTTGATGTGAGTCTGGAAGGAGAGATAACAATCTAGCCAGACACCTAGGTATTTATAGTTGTCCACATATTCTAAGTCAGAACCGTCCAGAGTAGTGATGCTAGGCGGGCGAGCGGGTGCGGGCACCCATCGGTTGAAGAGCATGCAGTTTTACTAGCGTTTAAGAGCAGTTGGAGGCCACGGAAGGAGAGTGTATGGCATTGAAGCTCGTTTGGAGGTTAGTTAACACAGTGTCCAAAGAAGGGCCAGATGTATACAGAATGGTGTCGTCTGCATAGAGGTGAATCAAATAATCACCCGCAGCAAGAGCGACATCATTGATGTATACAAAGAAAAGAGTCGGCCCGAGAATTGAACCCTGTGGCACCCCCATAGAGACTGCCAGAGGTCAGACAACAGGCCCTCCGATTTGACACACTGAACTCTGTCTGAGAAGTAGTTAATGAACCAGGCGAAGCAGTCATTAGAGAAACCAAGGGTCTAGGGTGTCTCCCCCTTTGAAGAGGGGGATGACCGCGGCCGCTTTCCAATCTTTAGGAATCTCAGATGATACGAAAGAGAGGTTGAACAGACTAGTAATAGTGGTTGCGACAATGGCGGTGGATAATTTTAGGAAGAGAGGGTCCAGAGGGATCCAGATTCTGCAGCTCTTTCAGGACATCAGTTGTCTGGATCTGGGTGAAGGGGGGGGGGGGGGGGGGCTTGGGCCAGTTGCTGCAGGGGGTGCAGAGCTGTTGGCCGGGGTTGGGGTAGAAAGCGTGGCCAGCCGTAGAGAAATGATTATTGAAATGATCGATTATCGTGGATTTATCGGTGGTGACAGTGTTTCCTAGCCTCAGTGCAGTGTGCAGCTGAGAGGAGGTGCTCTTATTCTCCATGGACTTTAAAGTGTCCCAAAACTTTTGGGAGTTAGTGCTGCAGGATGCAAATTTCTGTTTGAAAAAGCTAGCCTTTGCTTTCCTAACTGACTGTGTATATTGGTTCCTGACTTCCCTGAAAAGTTGCATATCTCAGGGACTATTCGAAGCTAGTGCAGTGCGCCACAGGATGTTTTTGTGCTGGTCAAGGGCAGTCAAGTCTGGAGTGAACCAAGGGCTATATCTGTTCTTAGTTCTACATTTTTTGAAAGGAGCATGCTTATTTAAGATGGTGAGGAAGGCACTCTTGAAGAACAACCAGGCATCCTCTATTGACGGGATGAGGTCAATATCCTTCCAGGATACCCGGGCCAGGTCGATTAGAAAGGCCTGCTCGCAGAAGTGTTTTAGGGAGCATTTGACGGTGATAAGGTGTGGTCGTTTGACCGCGGACCCATAACGGACGCAGGCAGTGATCGCTGAGATACTGGTTGAAAACAGCAGAGGTGTATTTAGAGGGCAAGTTGGTCAGGATGATATAAATGAGGGTGCCCATGTTTACGGATTTGGGGTTGTACCTGGTAGGTTCCTTGATAATTTGTGTGAGATTGAGGGCATCTAGCTTAGATTGTTGGATGGACGGGGGGTTAAGCATGTCCGAGTTTAGGTCACTTAACAGTACAAACTCTGAAGATAAATTGGGGGCAATCAATTCACATATGGTATCCAGGGCACAGCTGGGAGCTGAGGGGGGTCTATAACAAGCGGCAACAGTGAGAGACTTATTTCTGGAGAGATGGATTTTTAAAAGTATAAGCTTGAACTGCTTTGGCATAGACGTGGATAGTAGGACAGAACTCTGCAGGCTATCTCTACAGTAGATTACAACTACTTTTAGCAGTTCTATCTTGGCGGAAAATGTTGTGTTTGTTTTCCGGTTACAGAAGTCAACAAATGAGAGCGCCTGGGGACACACGGGGCCTGGGTTAACCTCTACATCACCAGAGGAACAGAGGAGGAGTAGGATAAGGGTACGGCTAAAGGCTATAAGAACTGGTCGTCTAGTGCGTTCGGAACAGAGCGTAAAAGGAGCAGACTTCTGGGCGTGGTAGGATAGATTCAGGGCATAATGCACAGACAAGGGCATGGTAGGGTGCGAGTACAGTGGAGGTAAACCTAGGCATTGAGTGACGATGAGAGAGGCTGCATCTCTGGAAGCGCCAGTTAAGCTAGGTGCGGTCTCCGCATGTGTGGGGGGTTGGGCAAGGGAGCTAACCAAGTCATGTAGAGCGGGACTAGGGGCTCCGCAGTAAAACAAAACAATGACAGCTACCCTAAACAACAGTATACAAGGCATATTGACATTAGAGGGAGGCATAAAGCAATCACAGGTGTTGATTGGGAGGGCTAAGACAACAACGGGTCAACAGCTAAGACAACAACAACGGGTAAATGGCATTGAATGGGCAGAGAGGGTCAGTTAGCCTCAGTTCGAGGCTGAGGCTGACAGATAAACAAAATGAAGTACCGTGTTAATGAACAGTTCAGTAGGCATCAGCTGTGTAGCCAATTGATCATAGGGTCCAATAAGCAGAAACGGATGAAACAGGGAGCCGCTCGGCAGTTGTCACTACGCTACGCGAGCGGGAGAAACGGCGGTTCAGAGAGTTAGCGGGCCACGGATAGTAGCTGGGTCCAAAACCGATATCAACAACGCAGAGGCCGGTTGAGAGAACATCGGCCGAAATACGTCAGCAGACCAGTCGTGATGGATCGGCGGGGATTCGTGTCGACAAAGGGGTCCAGGCCAATTGGCAAGAGAGGTGTGGGCCTAGCTCGAGGCTAACTGGTGTTTGCTTCTGGACAAGGGTGTTAGCCACGATAGCCACTCGGTAGCAGCTAGCTAGCTGCGATGATCCGGTGTAATGGTCCAGAGCTTTCGGCAGGAATCCGGTGATGTAGTGGGGGAAAAAAGCAGTCCGATATGCTCAGGGCTGATATCGCGCTGTGCAGACTGGCATATATTATCAGGGCTATGGTGTCTGTGCTAAAGGTAAAGACTGCTAGCAGTGGCTAACAATGACTAAATAGCTAGTAGCTAATTAGCTGTGTATCTTCTGAAGGCTAGCTTCTGATGGAGGTTCCAGTTATAAGGTCTAAAAAAAATAGCAGATCCGTACCACGTTGGGTGAGGCGGGTTGCAGGAAGGTATATTTAATTTGAAAATGGAAAAATACAAAAAAATACAAAAAAAATGAAAAAAGCTGAAAATTTACACGGGACAAAACACGGGACAAAAACAAACACATCTTGCTGCACTTGGGTGTGAATGCTGTACTATACAAAGTGCTAAAGAAAAACATTGCCTATGAAGCTAATCAGTTATTCCACTATAATTATTGTCTTCTGGCTGGGCAAGTGGAGGTCTGCCATACTCACAGTATAGTAATGCTGTGTGTAATATAGGTTGTAATTAGAACTCTTCCTGGGAGTCAGGTAGCAGCAGAAACAAGGCATTTGGCAGATCCAGGTTCTTCACCAGAGGGAGGTGAGAAAGGCAGGCCTTTAAATAATCTAGTTCACCCCCCCCCCCACCAGCCCCTCTGCTCAGCTCCCCACCACTCAGCTCCCCACTGCTCCACATCGCCATCAATAGACATTTTATCAGCATTGCCCTCGACAACCCTTGCACTGAGTACACATAATTTCCCTTCCCAACACAGCCATTGAAAGGTGCTTTGGTGAAAGCACCTTCCCTCTGCTTGGCTGAAAGAGCTACAGTAGGTGCGATGGCAGGTAGGCGGGTTCCCACTGAATCAGTGTTTCGTCTTTTCTATGTGATTTATAGCCCTAGAGGCATTGTCTCGTAGTTTAAGCTAATGTTGACATTTTCAGAGCCTATACAGTAACTGAGGCTTTTTGTTGGGAGGTGTCTAGCAATTGATGGAGTATTTATGCCAGCTATTGTTGTATCATGCTCTCTCCCACACAAAGTTTTTAAAAAATGGCCTTGAGGTCAAATCAACGGGCAAAGATATGCAAGCTTCAGAGAGCATGTGTTTCATTTCTACAGTAGGTGGTACAGTTTGGATGGTCCATAAACGCAAACATCTGAGGGTTCAATTTGAATTTTTAGGGGATGAAACTCAAAATCAGTTTTCCAATAATTTTCAACAGAAATCCATTCAGTTTCCCACCCTAAAATGGTGGTGGTGCCCTGTTGCAGTCCCTAATCTCACCTCTGCTTCCAACATCATGTCACAGGAGCAGGGGCATTGGTGCAACTCGTTGTCAATAATATTTCAATAACCTTGAGATTGTTATACAAGACCAAAGGACATTACAGCTGCCAAAATGGAAAAATTGTCTCAAGTCTTCATCAATCATGTCAGCTGCAACACTGTAAAAATCATTTCATATTGTCCATCGTGCACCACTAGGTGGAATGGTTTAAATCGAGTTTCTAATTCACCCTTCCTTAAGCTGGTTACTGTTGCTACCTATTTAATCAACCTGGACTCAGGGTTAGATGTAACATAGTAAATATAAATCCATGACACTCCATTCAGCATGACATGTTACGTTTTGTATGGTATGCATTAGTGTGTGGATTTCCATCATCCATGTATGATATGTTATGAATTACAATTTTTATGATATGTTACAAATTGCAATTTGTACAATATGTTACGAATGGCAATTTGTGCAATATGTAACGAATTTCAATACGTATAATATGTTACGAATTCTGATTTGTTGTGGCTAATGTTAGCTAGGTGGCTAGGTTGCTAACGCTAAGGTTAGCTAGGTGGCAAACGTTAGCTAGGCTAGAGGTTAGGGTTTAAGGTTAGGGTTAAGGTTAGGGTTAGAGGAAGGGTTAGCTAACATGCTAAGTAGTTGCAAAGTTGCTAATTAGCTAAAATGCGATAGTTGTCCGTGATGATTCGAAAACGCAACCTTTGGATCGCTAGATGGGTGGGTGTATATAACGTTCACGTTATGCACCCACCCATCCACACTGACCACTCTGCTTTTGCTTTTGTCTTAAGTAACTTTCTATCCTATGTAACCATACCAAATGTAGCATATCATACTCAATTCAGTGTCCCAAATTTGTGTTTACTATATTACGTCTAGTGTATGAGACGAGGTAGATTCGGGTTTAGTTATTGCCTTCATTGGATTCCGCACATTTAAAACGGGAGCCTGTCCAAGGCATCAGACTCGAGCTTGGTTGCTATCCACAAGAGTGCAGCAGCCATTTAATCATCTAGGTGTAAGACCCTTGACAGGAAAACATCTACAGTTACATTTTTTTTTGTCTAAGCAGCTACTCCAAAAGTGCTGTGCAAAGTCAGTACAACATTTAACTGGTGACATGTATTTTGGAGACCTTACACTTAAGGACCACGCACACCAAACCGAATGTTGATCTGCTGTTGATCTGCTGTTCATCTGCGATTTGACGGTGTGCTGGCAAATTGTTCACCATTTTCATACATGCCTGCATTCATAAAGCCATTATAACACCTACATACGATATTATAACATCATACACAATAAAACTGTAAGTATCTCTTTGTGTCACGCCTGCTCCCACTGCCCATCATTACGCACCCCTGTCACACCTAAGGCACTACAGAGCGTAGTGTGTATGGCCCAGTACGTCATTGGGGCCAAGCTTCCTGACATCCAGGACCTATATACAAAGCAGTGTCAGAGGAAGACAAGCAGTACAGGAGCGCCAAGTCTAGGACCAAAAGGCTCCTTAACAGCTTCTACCCCCAAGCCATAAGACTGCTGAACAATTAATAAAATGGCCACCCGGACTATTTACGTTACACCCCCCCCCCCCTTTGTTTTTACACTGCTGCTACTCACTGTTTATTATCTATGCATAGTGACTTTACAAATTACCTCGACTAACCTGTACCCCTGCACATTGACTCGGTACCGTTACCCCCTCTGTCACGCCCTGACCGTAGATTGCTTTGTATGTTTCTATTTTTTGTTTGGTCAGGGTGTGATGTGGGTGGGCATTCTATGTTTGTATGTCTAGGTTTTGTATTTCTATGTTTTGGCCTGGTATGGTTCCCAATCAGAGGCAGCTGTCTATCGTTGTCTCTGATTGAGAACCATACTTAGGTAGCCTGTTTTCCCACTGGTAGTGGTGGGTGGTTATTTTCTGTTTAGTGTTTGTATCACCTGTCAGAACTGTTTCGGTTATTCCTTTTGTTATTTTGTATTTAGTGTTCAGTTTCGATTAAATAATATGAACACGTATCACGCTGCACCTTGGTCTTCTCCTTCTTCCGATGAATGCCGTTACAGAACCACCAAAAAAAGGACCAAGCAGCGTGGTAAGGAGGAGAAGCGCTATCTGGAGAAATGGACATGGGAGGAGATACTGGAAGGCAGGGGACCCTGGGCACAGGCTGGGGAGTATCGCCGTCCGCAGGAGGAATTGGAGGCAGCTAAGGCTGAGCGGCAACACTATGAGGAGTTAGCACGGCAGTGCAACAGGCACGAGAGGCAGCCCCAAAATAAATTGGGTGGGCACACGAGGGGATTTGCGGAGTCAGGCGATAGACCAGAGCCAACTCCCCGTGCTTACCGGAAGCAGTAGTACTGGTCAGGCCCCGTATTATGCGGTGAAGCGCACGGTGTCGCCAGTACGCGCTCATAGTCCGGAGCGCTATAGGCTAGCCCCCCGCAAGTGCCATGCAAGAGTGGGCATCCAGCCAGGGCGGATTGTGCCAGCTCAGCGTGTTTGGTCTCCGGTATGCCGTTTCGGCCCAGGGTATCCTGCGCCGGCTCTGCGTACTGTGTCTCCGGGGCGCAGGAGGGTGCAGTTCGCCCTATGCCTGGCGGGCGAATGTGAGCATTGAGCCTAAGGGAGAGGTGCGAGTGGTATGCACCAGATCACCAGTGCTCCCCCATAGCCCGGTTCAACCTGTGCCTGCACTCTGGAGGGTCCGGGCTAAAGTGGTCATCATGCCTGGAGGAGCGGTGCCAAGGCTGTGCACCAGAGCTCCAGTGCTCCCCCACAGCCCGGTCCATCCGGTGCCTCCTCCACGCACCAGGCCTCCTGTAGGTCTCCCCAGCCTCGTGGGCCCTGTGGCAACCCCACGTGTAACGGATGTGAAATGGCTAGCTTGTTAGCGGGTGCGCTAATAGTGTTTCAATCAGTTACGTCACTTGCTCTGAAACCTAGAAGTAGTGTTTCCCCTTGCTCTGCAAGGGCCGCGGCTTTTGTGGAGCGATGGGTAGCGACGCTTCGTGGGTGTCAGTTGTTGATGTGTGCAGAGGGTCCCTGGTTCGCCCCCGAGGTCGGGGCGAGGGGACGTACTAAAGTTATACTATTACACACGCACCAGGTTGTCTCTCCGTCTCCTCCCTCCAGGTTCTCCCTCCAGTCCGGAGCTGCAAGAGCCACCCGTCAGTCCGGAGCTGCCAGAGCCGCTCGTCAGTCCGGAGCTGCCAGAGCCGCCCGTCAGTCCGGAGCTGCCAGAGCCGCCCGTCAGTCCGGAGCTGCCAGAGCCGCCCTCCTGTCCGGAGCTGCCAGAGCCACCCTCCTGTCCGGAGCTGCCAGAGCCACCCTCCTGTCCGGAGCTGCCAGAGCCGCCCGTCAGTCCGGAGCTGCCAGAGCCGCCCGTCAGTCCGGAGCTGCCAGAGCCGCCCGTCAGTCCGGAGCTGCCAGAGCCTCCCGTCAGTCCGGAGCTGCCAGAGCCGCCCGTCAGTCCGGAGCTGCCAGAGCCTCCCGTCAGTCCGGAGCTGCCAGAGCCGCCCGTCAGTCCAGATGCGCCAGAGCCGCCCGTCAGTCCAGAGACGCCACTCACTCCAGACTCGACCATCAGTCCAGTGGCGTCCTCTAGTCCGGGGTCGGCGGTGAGGGTTCCCGCTCCAGAGGCATTATTGAAGTGGGCCGAGCCAGAAGTGGAGCGGGGTCCACGTCCCTCACCAGAACCGCCACCGCAGAGTAATGCCCACCCAGACCCTCCCCTATAGGTTCAGGTTTTGTGGCCGGAGTCCGCACCTTTGGGGGGGGTACTGTCACGCCCTGACCGTAGATTGCTTTGTATGTTTCTATTTTTTGTTTGGTCAGGGTGTGATGTGGGTGGGCATTCTATGTTTGTATGTCTAGGTTTTGTATTTCTATGTTTTGGCCTGGTATGGTTCCCAATCAGAGGCAGCTGTCTATCGTTGTCTCTGATTGAGAACCATACTTAGGTAGCCTGTTTTCCCACTGGTAGTGGTGGGTGGTTATTTTCTGTTTAGTGTTTGTATCACCTGTCAGAACTGTTTCGGTTATTCCTTTTGTTATTTTGTATTTAGTGTTCAGTTTCGATTAAATAATACACCTTGGTCTTCTCCTTCTTCCGATGAATGCCGTTACACCCTCTATATAGCCTCGTTATTGTTATGTAATTTAATTGTGTTACCTATTTATAAAAAATAAAAAAAACTTTCGTTTATTTAGTAAATATTTTCTTAACTCTATTTCTTGAACTGCATTGTTGGTTAAGGGCTTGTAAATAAGCATTTCAAGGTCTACACGTTGTATTCGGCGCATGTGACAAATTATTTGATTTGATTTGAGTGGCCAGACGGAAGTCAATTCTCAGTTAAGGGCACATGACAGCCCGATTGGAGTTTGCCAAAATGTAACTAAAGATTCTCAGACCATAAGAAACAAGATTCTCTGGTCTGATGTAGCCAAGATTGAACTCTTTGGCCTGAATGCCAAGCGTCACGTCTGGAGGAAACCTGGCACCATCTCTGCGGTGAAGCATGGTGGTGGATAAGACAACGCAGGAGTGGCTTCAGGACAAGTCTCTGAATGTTCTTGAGTGGCCCAGCTAGAGCCCTGGCTTCAACCTGATCGAACATCTCTGGAAAGACTTGAAAATAGCTATGCAGCAAAGCTCCCCATCCAACCTGACAGAGCTTGAGAGGATCTGCAGAGAAGAATGGGAGAAACTCCACAAATACAGGTGTGCCAAGCTTGTAACGTCATACCCAAGAAGACTCGATGCTGTAATCGCTGCCAAAGGTGCTTCAACAAAGTACTGAGTATAGAATCTGAATACGTATGTAAATGTGATATTTCAGTTTTTAGATTTTTTTAATAAAGTTTTTGCTAGCAAAAAAAACTTTCAAACAGTTTTTGCTTTGTCATTATGGGGTATTGTGTGTAGATTGATCAATGTGGAAAAAGTCAAGCGGTCTGAATACTTTCCGAAGGCACTGTATATATATTTTCTGAGTTTTCTTATACGTATCTCCTAGATTTAGGACAGACACTTCAGAACCTTGTTTTTTACTATAGATTTTTTGACAGTCTTTTTTTCCATTTATGAATGTATTATTCAATTACTTTCTATGGGCTACAGTAGTACAGTTTAAAATCAATAGTTGATCAAATCATTTTGTAATATTTTTGGGGGATACCTCAAGGGGTCCTAAAATTCCAAATCAAATAACTCAATTATCCATTATCGACCATCTTAAAACAATTCCATATGTCATCTTAGCGTCGCCCCTCTCCACAAGGTTTTAGACTCTAAAGAATTAACAGGTGACATCAATAAGGGATCATAGCTTTCACCTGGTCAGTCTGTCATGGAAAGAGCAGGTGTTTCTAATGTTTTGTACACTCAGTGTATATTACAAAGCTTGTTGTAATTATTTAATAAATAATTACATATTTCACAACTCTGGAAGAGTATAGTGATTTACGTAACAGGATCAATTTCCAGTTGACTGGGAGAGAACAGCCTCTGTCATTTTATGCCTATGTGTATTCTGACATAAGACCAAGTTAGCCAAGTTGTCTGAAAAGGCTGCTTTTTATTCCTTATTTTTCATTGCGAAGACACAGCATTGCCAAGGCCTTCCATCACCTTTAGGGTACGCGGGGGTAAGGAACGACATTCTGAAAACCACACAGTTTGAGTCGTGGCACTAAGAACCAGGTTCTAATTCTGCATGAAGAGCATTGAAAGGGCATTGAAAGGCATCTGACACTCAAGCAAAATATCAGCAGTAGCTCATACAATGGGAATCCATTCATTCTACCTCTCCTCTCCTGAAACTGGCAGCCTCGAGCGCCTGCCCACATGAGGGTTATGATACTTAAAATAGAAGAGTGGGGGAAATGGGAGGGAGGGACAGGGGGGGTAGCATTTGCATTACCTTGAGAGGAACTCCTGAACAGTTGCAGAGTGGTGTAGAGGGGGGAAACTGTGTGATCACATACAGCCCATGGAACAAGGAAGGATCCCTTTCATCTGACTCACAGGGGCAGTGCAGGCAGAAACAGCAATTGGGAGCCCACTGGCAGCAGGACAGATTTGACTGCTTCATCAAATTACAACAATGGCCCCACGAGTGTAGTTAAGAGGAGAGCAGAAGAGAGCCGAGGCCCTGGGTTCTATGAATAGCTTCAAGCATGCAAGGAGAGGGACCGGGGCTCTGCTATTGTTTTTGGTGCAGCAGCAGATTGTGGTATTACAAGCTGACATCATGTTGATGCATTCCCCAAACAACCATGTGTCAATGCACCATCGACAGTGAGTCTGGATGGGAAATAAGCACAGTAGTCTTGTTCCAATGAATGCTGCTATAGCTACATCTTAAAAGGATTCGTCGACAGAAACTAATGAACATGCTTCAAATGCAACCATCCATTGTCGTATTAGGACAATGTAGTTGACCTTGATTGGAATTGGAAAACACGTTTTTCATATTGGCAGATTAGACTGAGCATTTCATATTACTATCATGGTTAACATCAGAAGTGTGTGTGCACCAACATGGGTTTGGAAATTACAGTAAACCCCCCAAAGTCTAAATTGGCACACAAAACACACACACGCACCATAGGATTGCAATTACCCCATAATTAATTACATCTGAAGCGTAAATTAACCAAAATATCCACAGTGGGTGGTTGTATCACCACGATTCATAAGCAGCCTTTTTTTTTTTTTACATTACCCTAAGTAGGTAAGGAAGAGAGCGGGTCATGCGGTTTCTTTCTCTCCTATTTTGAGGGGTACGGCAAAACAAGGGCAGGAAAACAGTCCTTCACTGCCTTCCCACTTCGATTAATACGAGCATTGCAGCTTTAAGGGAGTCTGACCCAGAATAAACACTGTTTTTAAGACGAGGTCAGTGGAGATGCACTTTAAAGCCCGAATAGCCTTAAGCACCCGTGCTCCAAACGACTGAAATAAACGACTGACCACTATGAAAAAAATATATAGAAAAACAAGGAAATTACAGAGAGATTACAAAAAGCCCAATTTCTGTTCCCTTATGATTTCTTTGCACATTGCACCGACATCAACCCCCACTGCAATGTAGTGAAGTGAATGAGTCAGTCTCCATGGCTGATTTCTATATCGCTACCTCTATCAGAACCTTGAAACAGCCAAGTAATTAATCACTTTCTCAAAAAAGCCTGTGGTTTCATACTGTTTTGAGTTTCTTTGAAGGGCTGGTGCTCAATATGTACTTTTATGGCTAGGTACTGTAGGTTTAGGAATGGGGTGTGATGGCAGATGATGTGGTCTTTCCTTGCCAAGAACTCACATCAACAAATGAGATACAATCTCCACAGCATTCTTTTCCAATACCTTTATCACCATCTCCATTTTAGAACACAGGTATCATGAGGGAAACGAGAGCTATATTACAGTGCTTAAGACTGGCGCTTGGAGATGGTTAGGATGGAATTATTAGAGCACTTATGAAGATCTACTGAACCATTCTCCTTTTAATTACTTTCTTATTCTCAATCACCCTGGTCAGGAATGGTTAACATGACATTCAAGGGAAATGCTGATTCTGCAGATGATCAATGAATCACTGGCAAATTGTTATTCTACAGATAGTTAGAGTGAGACTAACAGTTAGCTCACTGGAGAGAATGATGGGGAGAACGTTAATTGGCAATGGCATCTTCTTCCCCTGAATTAAGCTTGATGGAACGACGCTATAGTACACTGTAATGCAAGTGTCTCTCAAGAGCTGAATTGATGTTAATCTCCAATGTTACTTAGAAAGGAACGCGTACAATTAAGTTAATCATCCGTGATGTTGGTAAAACACCAGCTATCATTTTCCGGAGATATATAGACATTTACAATAGCCGGACTTCACAGAAAATTGTGTTATTGAAATGAAAAATATAGCAGCCCTTCTTTCAGTCCAATAAACTCAATGAATTACTAACGATAAGGCAAATTGAATATGTCAGGGTGTATACAAAATACTGACAGGGATTCGGAGGGACCCTGATGAATGCTGCCACATTGGAAATTCATGAATGATGAGGATACATGGCTGCTTCTTTTATTACATTAAAAATCCCCCCCCCCCCCGTTTATCTAGCTACAGCCCTACAGTCCTCCAGACAAAATCTCTTCTTTCATTGAATGTTCCATATTCTGACATGAGTAGAAGAGAAAAAACTTGTTATTCGTTCATACAGTCATCACAAAAAAAGGTTAGGCCTATTCTATCACACTGTAAGATATTGCACAGTCACAGACAATAAGTAAATGCGGTGCCAGTAGTCTCGGGATACAGAATTAGGAAATACAAGATATAAAGTGCCTCATTCCATATTAGCTTGCATTCTATCCAATACTACCATTGGCACTGAATCTATTATCAAAGCCTGGAAAACATTAGTGTTCTTTTGAGACATCAATGCATTACTTATCTCCTACGTATAATCCCCTGAGTAAATGTCACATTGTGGCAGTGCTTCAAATTAGGGCCATTAGCAAATTTGTCTATAGTTATTTTAATCCTTTATTGCCTATGTTGTTTCCCTTTTTTCCAATAACTGTCTTAGCTTCTGGACCAGAGATAGAAAGGGCTCAGCCTTGGCCCCCGTTAAGAGTAGCAGCGTTGTGGAGGGGGGATTCAGGGGGAAGGTGGGCGATTGGGGGTGTTCTGGAGAAGAGAAAAGCATCATCCTCTGGCAGGCTTTAGATAAGTGGCTAAATGGTTGCGATAATCAGCCCAGCATAAGATAATTGTTGAAAATGTTTGGAAGTGTGCATAGAATTTTTTGAATTTTATAATTGATAATATTCTCTAAGCTTCTGTTTAAAACATTTAAGAGTTTATATGCAAAACTTAAACCATGGAGACTAGATTAAGCATACTGGTGATATTGTCATTCTGTCATACTGGAGATATTGTTATTTTAAGTCTAATATTTAAGTCTGATATTGTCAATTTAAGTCTGAACTTTCTCATGTTCTTCTTATTTCTATTTCTTGTCTGTTTTTGTCCTCCCTTATGTTATTTTTAGTGCTACATTGTTACTGATTACTGCATTGTTGGGTTTAGAGCTTGCAAGAAAGGAATTTCACTGTACTTGTGCACGTGACATTAAAGAAATTGTCTGAGGATGGTCCTCTACCATCTGACATGAAAAGAAAAGGGGACAGTTTGATAAAAAGCTTTAAATAAAGGTTAAAATCCAGGTCATGTGACACGATTAACTAAAACACAGGGCCCTAGTTCATGACACTTGGAAAATGTATCACTTTTGTCACTTGTTCATCAACAGAAAAGTAATAGCAAAATACTGTTTTTTGGTAGGCCTAGTGGCTTGTGCTTGCTCAAGAAATACCATTTTGTGAATATTGTTAGCGGTCTGTGTGGTTTTGATAAGTCTGTTTAAAACGGCAAATCTTAGGAAAGGCTGAGAGCCCATTGAGCCTCCATTTGGAGCCTGTTGGGAGGCCTGTGTGCTCAACCTCTTAGAGTAAGCGTTAGAGCAAACACCATCCAGCATGTTCTCACATACACACACACACACTACAGTATACACACTCCTGCCATCGCAAGACATTTTGAAATCATGAATCAAACAGTGTTATTTGAGAAATAAGTATAAGCTGGAACTTTAATTGGAGTGTGCAGTTTCCAGTTTCTGGTCAGTGTGGAAACATTGGGTGGGATACATTTTTGTAGTTTAAAAAGCTCATTTCCTGCAATTCTACACATTTTGTCATGGCGTGTTCATTTGATATGAGTTAGCGTGACTAACAAAATCAATGGGGGACCCCTGAAGGTCAGAACACTTGGAGGTAAGGACCCCTGGAGGTCAGGACCCCTGGGCACATGCCCTAAGTGCTCTGGTCGGTAATTTTGCCATGATTACTACAAGTTTACTGTAAATAGCTGGCTAGACTAACTAGACTAAGGGCACTTTCACATATCCTCTTATGATCCGGATCCTGGGGAGCTTGGCACCCTGATCCACGCTATAAAACATGTGTGAAACGCAAACGAACCCTGGCTGAAACTAATCCTGGACCTGCGTGAGTAGTGGGTCCAAGATCTAGGACCAGAGTACCAGGTATTGTGACGCAGCAATGTGAGTCGTGTGGAACTTTTTTTGCCCATTGTAAACAAGATAGCTCGTTAACGTCATGTAAAATGTGTGTCTTGCTAATCGCACCCTGAAACTGTTATTTTCAGATCTTGCAAAACGTATTTTGTAGAATTCTCACAAACACCATGGTGTCGAATTTCATGTGAAAACGCCCTAATTTAACAATCAACATTTTTTTTTAAACCCAGAGAATTCAAAAACGTTACTTCTTTTTTTTGCCACATGTATTCAAAAGCCTTTATATACATATATATGTATATTAATGTGGTTGTTTTCAATTAAAATGGTATAAAAGAAACAAAAATGGATTCTTAGCAAGAAAATTAGCTGATATTGGCAGAGAGGTTTGGAACTCTCTTTCTTATTGGTCTATTAACTAATTTACCGCATGGTGATGTCACCATGGACGGCCAAGACTCCATCCCACCAAAACAGACAGAAATTTCAGGCAGTCTTTTCAAACAGGACATTGTCATAATTTTCACCATTTCACAGTATTATTGCAACCTCATAGTGTGGAAATATACACTGCTCAAAAAAATAAAGGGAACACTAAAATAACACATCCTAGATCTGAATGAATGAAATATTCTTATTAAGTCATTTTTTCTTTACATAGTTGAATGTGCTGACAACAAAATCACACAAAAATGATCAATGTAAATCAAATTTATCAACCCATGGAGGTCTGGATTTGGAGTCACACTCAAAATTAAAGTGGAAAACCACACTACAGGCTGATCCAACTTTGATGTAATGTCCTTAAAACAAGTCAAAATGAGGCTCAGTAGTGTGTGTGGCCTCCACGTGCCTGTATGACCTCCCTACAACGCCTGGGCATGCTCCTGATGAGGTGGCGGATGGTCTCCTGAGGGATCTCCTCCCAGACCTGGACTAAAGCATCCGCCAACTCCTGGATAGTCTGTGGTGCAACGTGGCGTTGGTGGATGGAGCGAGACATGATGTCCCAGATGTGCTCAATTGGATTCAGGTCTGGGAAACGGGCAGGCCAGTCCATAGCATCAATGCCTTCCTCTTGCAGGAACTGCTGACACACTCCAGCCACATGAGGTCTAGCATTGTCTTGCATTAGGAGGAACCCAGGGCCAACCGCACCAGCATATGGTCTCACAAGGGGTCTGAGGATCTCATCTCGGTACCTAATGGCAGTCAGGCTACCTCTGGCGAGCACATGGAGGGCT